>NW_028270163.1:46339833-46642775 GCF_037043375.1 Chiloscyllium plagiosum | reverse complement strand
CAGAAATGCACAGTTCACAGGCGATGGTTTAATTTATGATTGAGAAATAGGAGATTACAATCAAACCCAACACTTTCAACCACTTTCCTGAAAGTATCACTGGTAGCCAGTTAGGGCAGGACTCTTGGTGAATATTTATTCCACCCTTGCTTGAAGCTACTCAGACTAATTACACCTCTTCCCACCCTACCTCCTGCAAAAATGCCATCCCGTATTCCCAATTCCTCCGCCTCTGCCGTATCTGCTCCCAGGAGGACCAGTTCCACCACAGAACTCACCAGATGGCCTCCTTCTTTAGAGACCGCAATTTCCCTTCCCATATGGTTAAAGATGCCCTCCAACGCATCTCGTCCATATCCCGCCCCTCCGCCCTCAAACCCCACCCCTCCAACCATAACAAGGACGGGGTGAAGTAGAGTCCAGGGAAGTAAGAAGTGTTCAGCATGATAGCTCAATATCATGCTCTGTGATAGACTTCATGGAGCAGTTGGTCTGAAATGTCATTTTCGAAAGAGTGTCTGCCCTGTAAGAGTTCTACACTTCAGAATACTCCATGAACAGAAATCTTTAGAAACCTTCGTCTGCGGAATTTACTAAGTTGCCTTTTAGAAAATTTAGTCCGTTGTCAGTTATGCAGCTGGTCTTTATTGATGTTAAACGACCAGGATATCAGGCCAGTTTGACCCAGCTTAGATTGCTGATGAGTAAAATTCCAGTGCAATGTAAAATATCATTTCATTACAATCAACAAATCTCTTGTAGTGTTGCTCGCTGCATCTCAGATATAATACACTGGGGGGATCTACAGATAGGTAGATGACTGAAGCTTTATCAAATATGCTATTCTGCTCTTCATATGCAGATATATTTGAAAGACCTCTACCTTAATGCCCCAAACTTATTACATTCTGAAACTATTTGAAAACTGATTGCTAATAGTCAGGGAAAGCCAGAGAGCTATAAGTTCCCACTTTTACACAATGGAATGTAACATGGAATAACTTGCCTTTTAAAAAATAAATACGTATTTGACAGTTTGCAACGTGAGATCTGAAGATTCCTGAATATTTCCATAGGTTCTCCAAAAATTTCAGATTTGCATCATAGAGTCATAGCGTCATAGAGATGTACAGCATGGAAACAGACCTGTCAGTCCTGAATTATAGAGAATACAGAAGCCATAATGCCAACCATTATGTTCCTCTTAAATCTCATCTCATCCTTTATTCAGCACAGCCTTTGCTTCCTTATTTCTTTCACGGTCACCCAGCCTCCCCTTAAATGCATTTTCCTCAACAAATGGGATTGAAAGTTCCACATGCTTTTCCCTGAATTTCATACTTGATTTCTTGCTGATTTGATGACCTCTCATTTTGCTCTTCCCATGAGTGGCTACATTTTTCTACTGCCAACATTCTTCATGATCTTGAAGACCTCTATTAGGTTCCCCTCAAATCAATCTTCCTCTTTCGAGACGAAAGAGAACCAATTGGTTTTGCATTTCCAGACAAGTTTGACCTCATATTGTTGGTAAGATTATTGTAAATCTTTTAGCACCTTCTCCACTGCCTTCAGATACTTTCAGAAACATGAAGTAGTACATTGGCCCTGGTACTTGGAATGAAAGTGGTCGAAGATCTTATGTCCTTGATGTTGGCTGAGGTACCTACAAAGCAGGCAATAGTATGTCCTACTTTTTTCCCTGAAAATCAGGAAAGTCATTTGAAAAGGCACTAGATACGTGGTAAGTAGCAGAAATCTGGCTCCAGACAACAAGATAGAAATAACATTTAAAGAGAGTAACAAAATTGTGTCTCAGTGGTTAATTCTGCTGCTTTACAGCACAAGAGACTTGGGTTTGATTCCATCCTCAGGCAACCATCTTTGTGGATTTTGCACATTCTCTCTGTGTCTGCACTGGCTTCTTCCCACAGTCCAAAGATGTGCAGATTAGGTGGATTGGTCATGCTAAATTCCCCATAGTGAAGGCTAGGTGGATTAGCCATGGGGAATGCAAAGTTACAGGAATTGTGTGGGATGTCAGTCAGGCTTGATGGGCTGAATGGCCTGCACCCACACTGTAGGGATTCTATGATGAAAATTAAACCATGCCAGTGATTTGCACATAAAGTCAGTCGTCAGAGAGCTGAATTGCTGGGTACTCTCTGCAGGCAGAGCAAGCAATGGTGTTCACCCATTCTCTGTCGAAAAGCATCAAATTAAAGCCAAAGAAAATGGATTAAGACTGGAGCATGGGGAATTGTGAGACCTTAAGCCAGAGTACTCCTACTTGTGTAACCCATGAGAGTATAAAGTGAGTGAATTGGCAGATCCATGTAGTTTCATTGCCAACTCTTTCAGAGAATGATCCAATTAGTTCCATTCACACTCTTTCTCAATATCCTTGTAATTTCTCCTTTCCAAGTTTTTTTTTCAATTATCTTCTCCAAATGTCCTTTCAACTAGTTGCACAAACAAAACTCTCCTCGCCTTCTCTGTGGTCCTTTCACTATTGACTGTAAAAAGTGTACTTTGGTGGCTGACTCACCGACTATTGGAGACAAAAAAACTGCAGATACTGGAATCCAAAGTAGACAGGCAGGAGATTGGAAGAACTGAGCAAGCCAGGCAGCATCAGGAGGTGTAGAAGAAAGGTTACACCCAAAATATCGACTTCTGCACCTCCTGATGCTGCCTGGCTTGCTGTGTCCACCCAGCCTCTTGCCAGTCTACTCACTTACTATTGGAAATAAGGTTTCCAGACATACCCGGTCAAAAATGATCATTATTTTGAATACCTCTGTTAAGATTCTCTTAACCTTCCCCACTCTCGGTAAAACATTTCCAGCTTCTCTCCAGACCTAGTCAATCATTATTGACAAGGCTGTAGAAACAGGGCAGGGAGTAGTGAGACTGTGAAGGCATGGAAAGTAACAAATGAAATTCCACAGTATTGACATGGGATTTATGAAGAAAATGGGGAGATGAACAGAAGGTCATTTTAGTCAATTTCCTTCATGCACAGAACTAAAAAGAAGTCGTGTTGAGAACTTTAAAGTACATTGCTCACCTGATTGCAGTGACTTCAAGTTAACTGTTCAATGATAAGGTCCAAATAATATTTGAGAGCTCTTCTCTCCAGAATGTGTGCATGCAAAGGAATGTTGGATGAAAAACTCACAGTGTAAATAATTCACAGATTTTGGCTTCAGTAGAATCATATGAATTATGTTTTTTTTCCCTTTGTTTATTACTGTAGGTATCACTGGCAAGTCCAGCACTTATTATCTGTCTTTAATTACCCAGGAGTGGGAGTTATTAAGCTGCCCCTTGACCTGCTCCTGACCTTGGGATGTCAGTTAATGCACAGTGCTGTCAGAGAGGGAATCCAGAATTTTGGCCTCATGATACTGAAGGAATGGTAATAGAATTCCAATACACATCTACAGGTGATCTTACGTATCTGCTTTCCTTGTCGTTCTGTGTGTTAGAGGTCATGGGTTTTCCACTGTCGGTGGAACTTTGGTGAATTGTTGCAGTACACATTGCTGCCATTGTACATTGGTGGTGAAGAGAATGAGTTGCCTATCAAATGGGTTGCTTTGTCATGGATAGTGTCAAGCCTTTTGAGTGTTGCTGGAGCTGCATTCATTAAGGCAATGAGCACATATGATATAGAGACAACAATCCTGTACCAGGTAATTCTTCCTCATGCAGACCCCTATTCACCAGCTTTTGGAGTCATTTCCATTGATTTCCCAAATGGGCAGAGGCATACTGACCAAATGGGAAAATGTCAATGTGAAAGTTTCCATGGTTACTTCATCCCCAGATCCTCGTTCCACTCCAACCCATTTCTGTGAAAATCCCAGAAAATTATTTCAGATGAAATGGGCCCCCTCTCTAACTGAAAGGAGTTGCCTGATGTCCCCAGCCTTTGCTGGTGGAATACAGATGGTCCACAGAAAGAGGGCAAAACTTCAGAATTAAAAAAAGCCAATTGTAATTATACAAAAATCCCAACAAGGTTTATAGCACATTGTTAAAGCCAAAAGAATTTCAACATTCTGAAATTAGTTGACAATTACTGTGTAAAACATCTTCACGCCAAATAATGTTTATGAAGAGAGAAATATTGCTTAGTTTTTTAAAAACATCAAATCCATGATAAATTATCAGCTGAACCAAGCAGAATGTCTCGCCTTTATACGATTATTTACTCGCTTCTGAAATTCCCCATCTGGTTTTTGCTTAGAAAGGGCATGGGAGAAAGTATCACGTAACTGCAATTATTTCTGTTGCAAATTGCTTGCATACGTCTGATAATCACCGAGCTGTGCCAAGCATTTATCAATAACTGACAGCTTTCTGCTATCGGCTGTCACACACTGATACCTCTTCAGACAGGAGGCTGGGAAGTCAGGTGACTGCTCGGAACCTTATATTCTAGTTGATTTAAATTAAATGGAAAAATCAGGCTCAGCTGCCCTGGGGCTGAACCCAACACACGCAAAGAAATTAATTAATGAAGAGCTGAACTGTGTAAAGCTGCTTTGTGAAGCAAGCAAGGAACTGGGAAAAGGACCTCTGGAGAATAAATCACCTCCTTATGGCCTCCATATAATCATTCATGTTTGTATGTTGGAGACTTCTTAGTTTCTGATAACCAAGTCTGCAACTTCTACAATCACCGACTGCAGTATCTAAGCTGCCAGCATCATTATGGCAATTGACAAAAATGTAAAGCACTGTTTGACTTTTTTTTAAAAAAAGTACCTATTTTCTAATCGACTATTCAGAAATGTTACTACATGCCTCTGGATTAGGAGCCCAGGTCACCGAGCCCGGAGGTAAGGAGACACATCCACCATAAGAACCCAAGTGAGGTATTTAATTTGCTGTTTGCTCAAAACGAGTGCAACATGTTTCTGTTTATCCAGGAGACACGCACTTCTCTCAACTCTGCATCATCAGTTTAACCCCTTAAATGCCAAACACGAGTTGTTCAGAGATCCGCAGCTGAGCAATGATCAGTCCAGCCCAAGTGCAGAAGGAGGTTGAAGTGTGAAGGATCAAATTGACCTGCTTGCTGAGCACTGACACACAATAAGGGCTGACATTGTTCATCACAACTAACATCTTGTGAGTTCTTAAACTGCCGCTATTGATCTGTGCTTGATTTATTTCATTTCCACTAATGGTCAGAATGATTTATTTGACTGTCTGACTTTTTTTCGCTCTCCTTCCCCCTGCAACAGGCTTTTCTCCAGTACACACCTTTTCCATGAGTGACAGCAGTTATGTGACCCCCTCTCAGAGGCCTCTGGAGCCAGTCACCGGGAGATGCAGGAAAAGCAAAAGCATGTGGTTTCCCTCATGTCCTCTGCAGTCTCTACACTTTTTGTTCTCTTAGAGATCCCAATGAGTCTATGATGCTCTAACAATGTTCCTCTTAATGGGGGAAAAAGGTTGAAACTGACTTGTGTCTCAAGCATTAAGTAGGTGCAGATTTTATTGCACTATAAATACCCTGGGATGGTCAGCTTACCATTACACACATACACAACCAGACAATGGTTTTCACACAAATGGAGAACATTCTGTCCATCCAGTGTACACCAGCCCTCCTAACAGCAATTTAGTTAGTCCTGCTTCCCCACACCTTTTTTCCTTTCACTTTTCATTTTATTTTCCCTTGGGTACTTCTCCAGTTTGGGGTGGCTCCATGGTTAGCTCTGCTGCCTCATGGTACCAGGAACTTTGGGTTCAGTTCCAACCTCAGACAACTGTCTGTGTGGAGTGTGCACATTCTCCATGAGTCTGCTTGGGTTTCATCTCACAGTCTAAAGATATGCAGGTTGGGTGGAATACCCATGGGAAATGCCAGATTGGATGGGGTAGGATACTCTCCAGAGGATTTGTGTGTACTCGATGGGCTAAATAGCCTGCTTCTGCATTGTAGGGATTCTATGGTTCCAATTTCATTTTGAAAGCTATGACTGATGCTATGTTCTATCACTCTTTCAGATACTATTTTCCAGATTTTGCTACTTGCTGCGTAAAAAAAACCAACCTCATCTTTCCTTGTGAACCAATTTAAATCTTTTGTTAGATTAGATTCCCTACAGTATGGAAACAGGCCCTTCAGCCCAACAAGTTCACACCAACCCTCTGAAGAGTAACCCACACAGACCCATTCCCCTAAACTATATTTACCCCTGACTAATGCACCTAACACAATGGGCAATTTAGCTTGGCCAATTCACCTGACTTGCACATCTTTGGATTGTGGGAGGAAACCCACGCAGACACAGGGAGAATGTGCAAACTCCACACAGACAGTCGCCCAAGGTTAGAATCAAACCCGGGGCCTTGGCACTGTGATGTAGCAGTGCTAACCACTGAGCCACTGTGAAAGTTCCTCTCCATTGTCTCTTGAGATCTCATGATTTTGAACAGCTCTGTTAAATATCCTGTAAGAAAATGGCCCCAGTGTTTTCAATCAATCCATGTCACTGCAATCCCTCAGCCTGGAACCCGCTTGTTAGCGCCTCCTCCACACTTTCTCAAATGTCTAAAGTGCAGTGTCCAGAAATATACACAATAGAGGGCTTGGGCCTGAAACGTTGATTCTCCTCCTTGGATGCTGCCTGACCTCCTCTGCTTTCTGAAGTGATTATCATTATTTCTAAAGTATGGGCCACAGGAAAGTGCATAAAAAGGAAAGTGCTGTTTTTGTTTATGGGGAGAATATTAACTCAGACCCTCTGACCCTTGACAACAAACAAGGATGGAGATGAGGGACACAGGAGCGCACATACTCGTGACCCTAACTCATCACAAAATGATGAGTTCGAAATCTTAATCGAATTTGATTAGATGAGATTACTTACAGTGTGGAAACAGGCCCTTCGGCCCAACAAGTCCACACCGACCCGCCGAAGCGCAACCCACCCATACCCCTACATTTACCCCTTTAACCTAACACTACGGGCAATTTAGCATGGCCAATTCACCTGACCTGCACACCTTTAGACTGTGGGAGGAAACCGGAGCACCCGGAGGAAACCCACGCAGACACAGGGAGAATGTGCAAACTCCACACAGTCAGTCGCCTGAGTCGGGAATTGAACCCGGGTCTCTGGCGCTGTGAGGCAGCAGTGCTAACCACTGTGCCACCATGCCACCCAGTTCGAAAACTGATCTCGAAATCTTGCAGAAATCATGTGGTAGTCAATCTCTCCTAGAAAGGTTTTTGATGAAATCACAGAAAAGTGAAGTTATGATGACAATTTATTTTGGTGGGGTGAAGAATGCAAGAAAAAATAAATGCGATGCTTTCACTCCTACAGTCTGGAGGAACCTCAGAAAGCAGTCTCAGCTTTACCTCCCTGATAACAGAACTTTTAATCCCTTTGTTTTTCCAGGGGGCATCTCAGACTTTGCCTGAGGCAACCGTTACTGCACCAAGAAGTCACTTCTGAGACTGCGAGTGTGACAAGGTGAACACACTCATTTGTATTTTGTTGCTCTCACCTGATGCTTTTGTTGACTTGTGAAGGGGCATCAATACACAGACTTAGCCTATTCACCTTGTGTGGAGAGTTAAACTGTACTTCTGTGAAAGTGCACTAACAATACAAATACAAGATGGCTAAGAGTTAACCTAGGTAAAAACAATGACTGCAGATGCTGGAAACCAGATCCTGATGAAGGGCTTTTGCCCGAAACGTCGATTTTACTGCTCCTCGGATGCTGTCTGAACTGCTGTGCTTTTCCAGCACCACTAATCCAGAAATAAGAGTTAACCTACTGAATCATAAAATAGTGACTTAAAATTAGTCACGGCTGTTTATGACGTCCATTACAATTTCACATTATTAATTACATAAGTTTTGGATTCATCCAAAACATTCAGATACCTGGCCTCTTGTTTATTTCCAGTTCTAATCTTCAGTTGAGACTCCAAGCTCTGGAATTTCATCCCTACACTTCTCCATCTCTTCACTTGCTGTGCATCTTGAAGACATATTTTAAAATCTACCTCTTGGCCCAATATCATCTTGTGTTTCACTGATTGGTTTATATTTCTCGTGAAGTAGAACATAGAACAATACAGCACAGAACAGGCCCTTTGGCCCACGATGTTGTGCCGAACATTTGTCCTAGCTTAAGCACCCATCCATGTACCTATCCAATTGCCGCTTAAAGGTCACCAAAGATTCTGACTCTACCACTCCCACAGGCAGCGCATTCCATGCCCCCACCACTCTCTGGGTAAAGAACTCACCCCTGACATCTCCCCTATACCTTCCACCCTTCACCTTAAATTTATGTCCCCTTGTAACACTCTGTTGTACCCGGGGAAAAAGTTTCTGACTGTCTACTCTATCTATTCCTCTGATCATCTTATAAACCTCTATCAAGTCACCCCTCATCCTTCGCCGTTCCAACGAGAAAAGGCCTAGCACTCTCAACCTATCCTCGTACGACCTATTCTCCATTCCAGGCAACATCCTGGTAAATCTTCTCTGCACCCTCTCCAAAGCTTCCACATCTTTCCTAAAGTGAGGCGACCAGAACTGCACACAGTACTCCAAATGTGGCCTAACCAAAGTCCTGTACAGTTGCAACATCACTTCACGACTCTTGAATTCAATCCCTTTGCTAATGAACGCTAATACACCATAGGCCTTCTTACAAGCTCTATCCACCTGAGTGGCAACTTTCAAAGACCTATGAACATAGACCCCAAGATCCCTCTGTTCCTCCACCTCACTGAGAACCCTACCGTTAACCCTGTATTCCGCATTCTTATTTGTCTTTCCAAAATGGACAACCTCGCACTTGGCAGGGTTGAACTCCATCTGCCACTCCTCAGCCCAGCTCTGCATCATATCCAAGTCCCTTTGCAGCCGACAAGAGCCCTCCTCACTATCCACAACTCCACCAATCTTCGTATCATCTGCAAATTTACTGACCCACCCTTCGACTCCCTCATCCAAGTCATTAATAAAAATTAAGAACAGCAGAGGACCCAGAACTGATCCCTGCGGAACTCCACTTGTAACTGGGCTCCAGGCTGAATATTTACCATCTACCACCACTCTCTGACTTTGACCGGTTAGCCAGTTTTCTATCCAATTGGCCAAATTTCCCTCTATCCCATGCCTCCTGACTTTCCGCATAAGCCTACCATGGGGAACCTTATCAAATGCCTTACTAAAATCCATGTATACTACATCCAATGCTCTACCCTCATCCACATGCTTGGTCACCTCCTCAAAGAATTCAATCAGACTTGTAAGGCAAGACCTACCCTTCACAAATCTGTGCTGGCTATCCCTAATCAAGCAGTGCCTTTCCAGATACTCATAAATCCTATCCCTCAGTACCCTTACCATTACTTTACCTACCACCGAAGTAAGACTAACTGGCCTGTAATTCCCGGGGTTATCCCTATTCCCTTTTTTGAACAGGGGCACAACATTCGCCACTCTCCAGTCCCCTGGTACCACCCCTGTTGACAGTGAAGATGAAAAGATCATTGCCAACGGTACTGCAATTTCCTCTCTTGCTTCTCTTGCTTCTCTTAATTTAGGATATTTTGTTACATTAACGATGCCATATAAATATAATTTGTTGGTTCTTAAAAATGTGACTCCTTCATGATTACATTACAATGAAGCCTTCATTAACTAAATTCTAATTTCTTATCTTCTCAACTACCTTCTGGAGTTTGCATAAGACAAAGGCCTAAAGTCAGATGCAAACCAATAGTCTCCTGACTGACATAAATAACTCAGGAAAACTTCATTTCTGTGCTTTTTGTTAGGATTGTGCTTATTTTTCACTTCAGTGTCGAGACTTTAGATCTACCATATCAATGAGATCAACATTTGATGTTTGTTAGTTATCTACCCATCACCCACATCTTGCTTGATGCTTTTCTCCATTAGAATAAATAAAGTAATTCCATTGTTCCTGAAGAAGGGCTTATGCCCGAAACGTCGATTCTCCTGCTCCTTTGATGCTGCCTGACCTGCTGCGATTTTCCAGCAACACATTTTTAAGCTATGGAGCAAATACCCAAGATTACGAATGACTAATTTTGGAGAATTTTGCAAAGTGTCATTAGATTTACTGATCTTCTTTAGCTCTGGGCTAGTGCAGAATATAAACATGGGCATGGATCTAACGGACAGAATAGCCTGGCTTCTTTGTTTGTACATGCTATACTACTTTGTGACAGCACAACTTGTACTGATGTAGTACCTTAGCACACTGAAGATGTTTTCTAAGGTAGGGAGAGGAGAGGAGATGGAGCCATGCTGTAAGTAGATGGAGAAGCAGGAGTCTCAAGAGAGCCTTTTGAAGGTTTTTTGAAACTGAGTAGAGTTGCAGCAAAAAGGATAGGGTATGGCAGAAGAATTCCAAACTGCAGGTATTTGTTCGCTTAAAACTCTTGTTGAAAAGACATCTGAAGTCCAAGGTGAAGTTCCCTAAGCATTTTGAGCAGCAAAATTTCTGCTCCCTATAGACTTGTGCCATGCTGAGCATACAGATAGTCACTGAGCCATCAGGCTATATCTTATAACCAAACTCTAAAGCTGCCATTTTGGAGCTTGGTTCAGCCTGACACAGCATCTGGTAATTCTTAGATCACAGGCAAACCTTCTTGTAGATGAAATTCATCAGCTCGCAATGATTTATGAACGATGAGACAGATTTGTAAACTTCATAAAATTCAATTCAGGCTGTAATGATAGGAATTTAATTCTCCACACTGCAATTTTAAAAAGCAGTCAGTGACTACTTATCTCTGTCCCTGCTGCATCTGTTAAAATAAAAGCAGACAGACTCAGCTGCTCATGTTGCTACAAGTGAAAGCTTTACAGTGAGATACAAAATTTTTTTATTACAAAAGTATGGAGTTTAGCCATGTAGGTCAAAAATAACACATTTTGTTGTAAACTGGAAGTAGCAATGTGAGTACGTGCTTGGAAACCAATAATTTCCAAGAACACTTCCCACAGACTCCTATCAGTGGCCAATGTGAGATTGAAGTTTTCAGAGATACTTAGCATGACAATCTATTACTGGCAGTTTCAGTCTTTTTGAAATATACTTTGGGGAAACAAATCCACTCTCCGATCTAAAATAAAAACAGAAAATACTGGAAATGCTCAGCAAATCAGAGTGTCTGCGGCAAGAGAAGCCGAGTTAATGTTTTGGGTTGGTGACCTTCCATTGAACTGCACCCAAAAGACCCTAGACTAGGCTGTCTCTCCTGGCGCTCCCCAATGGTGCATGTGGAAAGTTCTGCACATGCAGATCAGTAAAGTCACCACACTTTTACCAGACCATCTCTGATTAGAGAGAGACAACTGGTGGTGGTTTAACCTGAGGATCACGATACCTCAGACATTTGGAAGGGTTGAGAAGGAGAGCCATTCATTGGAGTGGGAATTAAACCTGCGCTTCACAAACCAACTGTCCAATTGAGGTAACCAACCCGTCTTTCAGTGCATGCACCACTTTCTGAAACACTCTGCAACACCTGTGTAGACACAATAACTATGGGTGAATGGAATGGACTGAAGACAATGGCACGGTTACTGCTCATGTGTGTTTTGCACACGTGTACTGCGAGCTTGTTTTGGGGTGTCAGCAGACATTTGCTTTTAGCGATTATGCTGCCTCCATGTGATTAGAGCATCTTGACAAGTCTCCACCAGGATCAATGTGTGCAGTTTTAGTGTCCTAATCTATACTTGCCAAAGCGGGAGTTTTACAAAGCTTCATTAACCTAATTCCTGGAATGATGTTACAACCAGTTGCTGGGCAAGATTCTTCAATTTATTTCAGTTCCAGACAGAATTCCCCAAATTGCCAATCTCCTGGGAGAGGAGCCATGAACTAGTTCCCCTTCTTGAGTCTTTTGCCCTCCCCAGCTGGTTACACCAAAGTTAATGCAGTGATGGGAACCAGGTGGATCTTGTTAACTATGAGGTTCTTGATTGGGGTTGTTAACCTGGGCCAATCAGCAAAGCCCTGGCTGACCAATGTAACCAGGAGATTCACACAGCACTGCCCTTTGATGTGAAGGGCAGTGTTTGTCACTGGCCACCCGGGTGTTTTCCTATCTTCCTGGTGGTGGAAATTGAATAAAGATTGGTGCACTTTGTGTCTTTCACTGTGTCTCACACCTGCACACACACACCATGGGTGCTGGGGATAAAATAAGCACTACCGCACTTAGGTGGTAGTGTGGGGGTTAAATAAAAAGAAAAAAAAAAAAAAAAAATGTAACCAGGAGATTCACACAGCACTGCCCTTTGATGTAAAGGGCAGTGCTTGTCACTGGCCACCCGGGTGTTTTCCTATCTTTCTGGTGGTGGAAATTGAATAAAGATTGGTGCACTTTGTGTCTTTCACTGTGTCTCACACCTGCACACACACACCATGGGTGCTGGGGATAAAATAAGCACTACCGCACTTAGGTGGTAGTGTGGGGGCTAAAATAAAAAAAACAATAAAAAAAAAAGAAAAAAAAAAGAAAAAAAAAATGTAACCAGGAGATTCACACAGCACTGCCCTTTGATGTGAAGGGCAGTGTTTGTCACTGGCCACCCGGGTGTTTTCCTGTCTTCCTGGTGGTGGAATTTGAATAAAGATCCGTGCACTTTGTGTCTTTTACAGTGTTTCACACCTGCACACACACACCATGGGTGCTGGGGATAAAATAAGCACGACCGCACTTAGGTGGTAGTGTGGGGGGTTAAATTAAAAAGAAAAAAAAAATAAAGTGCTATAACAAGGGCAGTGTTTGTCACTGGCCACCCTGGTAGAAAAAAATGTAACCAGGAGATTAGAATCTCCTCAGTTGAGTGGACTGACTCTGAACTGGATGCCTACAGCCAGTGTACAACCAAATAAAGGATGACTTGGTGATGGGATACTGGCCTCTGTGCATTATTTTAGTAGTGACAGGAGAAAACACAATGTTCCTGAAGAACACTTGCTTGCAATACTCATCTTGGAAATGGGGTAATTATTTTTGTTATCATGTGTTTATTTGGGAAGCTTGACTCTTTCTTTTGATCCTGCTATTGATGACTAGGCCTACTATGTGGAACGAATGTGATAGTTTTTCTGGGGAAATAATAATAAAAGAAATGAGTAATCATCCTGACTGCCTGCGGACTTGCAGTTTTCTCAGTTATAAGGGGCTTAACTTTGCCAAAGGCACCAGACACTAAAACCTTCCAAGAGTTGGAGTTGATTTAAGAAATATTATGACCCCAAACCTCCTCCTAATTCTGAGATGTTATTGGTTTTACTTGGCTATTAGAGACCTGAAGAAATCTGTATCAGGTGTTTTGACCAGGTTAAGGTGTCTGGCAGAGGTGTGTGATTTTGGGTTAACCCTGAATGGTGGGGGTAAAAGAGGGGGAGGTGTGGCATTGCTTGTCAAAGATAGTATTACAGCTGTGGAAAGGACGATGAATGAAGACTCACCATCTGAGGTAGTTTGGGCTGAGGTTAGGAATAGGAAAGGTGAGCTCACCCTGTTAGGAGTTTTTTACAGGCCTCCTAATAGTCCTAGAAACGTAGAAGAAAGGATTGCGAGGATGATTCAAGAGAAGAGTGAAAGTAATAGAGTGGTTGTTATGGGGGCCTTTAACTTTCCTGATATTGATTGGGAAAGCTATAGCTCAAGTTTGTTAGATGGGTCAGTGTTTGTCCAATGTGTGCAGGAGGGTTTCCTGACACAATATGTAGATAGGCCAACAAGAGGTGAGGCCATACTGGATTTGGTTCTGGGTAATGAACCAGGCCAGGTGTTAGAATTAGAGGTAGGTGAGCACTTTGGGGACAGTGACCACAATTCGGTGACTTTTACTCTAGTGATGGAGAGGGATAAGTGTGCACTACAGGGCAAGAGTTATAGCTGGGGGCAGGGAAATTATGATGCGGTGAGGCATGACTTAGGATGTGTGGCTTGGAAAAGTAAGCTTCAAGGCAAGGGCGTAATTGATATGTGGAGCTTGTTCAAGGAGCAACTATTGAGTGTCCTTGATAAGTATGTACCCGTCAGGCAGGGAGGAAAGGGTCGTGTGAGGGAGCCGTGGTTTAATAAGGAATTGGAATCCTTTGTTAAATGGAAGAGGGCGGCCTATGTAAAGATGAGGCGTGAAGGTTCAATTGGGGCGATTGAGAGTTATAAGGTAGCCAGGAAGGACCTGAAGAGAGAGCTAAGAGCAGCAAGGAGGGGACATGAAAGGTCCTTAGTTGGTAGGATTAGGGAAAACCCTAAGGCTTTCTATAGGTATGTCAGGAATAAAAGAATGACTAGGGTAGGAATAGGTTCAGTCAAGGATAGTAGTGGGAAGTTGCGTGTGGAGGCTGAGGAGATTGGGGAGACACTGAATGAATACTTTTCGTCCGTATTCAATCAGGAACAGGACATTGTTGTCAATGCGAGTACTGAGTCACAATTAAGTAGAATGGATGGCTTTGAGGTATGTAGAGAAGAGGTGTTGGAAATTCTGGAAAGGGTGAAAATAGATAAGTCCCCTGGGCCTGATGGCATTTATCCTAGGATTCTCTGGGAAGCAAGGGAGGAGATTGCAGAGCCATTGGCCTTGATTTTTATGTCCTCGTTGTCTACAGGAGTAGTGCCAGAAAATTGGAGGCTAGCAAATGTGGTTCCCTTGTTCAAGAAGGGGAGTAGGGATAACCCTAGTAACTATAGGCCGGTGAGTCTCACTTCTGTTGTGGGCAAAGTCTTAGAGAGAATTGTAAGGGATAGGATTTATGAACATCTGGATAGGAATAATGTGATCAAGGATAGTCAGCATGGTTTTGTGAAGGGCAGGTCGTGCCTCACAAACCTTATTGAATTCTTTGAGAAGGTGACTAAGGAGGTGGACGAGGGGAAAGCGGTAGATGTGGTGTATATGGATTTTAGTAAGGCGTTTGATAAGGTTCCCCATGGTAGACTACTGCAAAAAATACGGAGGTATGGCATTGAGGGTGAGTTGGAGGTTTGGATTAGGAGTTGGCTGGCTGGAAGAAGACAGAGGGTAGTAGTTGATGGCAAAGGTTCATCTTGGAGTGCCGTCACTAGTGGTGTTCCGCAAGGATCTGTTTTGGGACCATTGCTGTTTGTCATTTTTATAAATGACCTGGAGGAGGGGTTAGAAGGTTGGGTGAGCAAGTTTGCGGATGATACGAAAGTCAGAGGAGTTGTAGACAGTGAGGAAGGATATGGCAGGTTACAGCGGGATATAGATAAGCTGCAGAACTGGGCAGAAAGGTGGCAAATGGATTTCAATGTAGCTAAGTGTGAGGTGATTCACTTTGGTAAGAGTAATAAAAAGATGGGTTACTGGGCTAATGGTCGGATATTTGGTAGTGTGGATGAGCAGAGGGATCTTGGTGTCCATGTACACAGATCTTTGAAAGTTGCCACCCAGGTAAATAGTGCGGTGAAGAAGGCATATGGCGTACTGGCTTTTATTGGTAGAGGAATTGAGTTCCGGAGTACTGAGGTCATGTTGCAGTTGTATAAGACTCTGGTGCGGCCGCATCTGGAGTATTGTGTGCAGTTTTGGTCGCCATATTATAGGAAGGATGTGGAGGCACTGGAACGGGTGCAGAGGAGGTTTACCAGGATGTTGCCTGGTATGGTAGAAAGATCGTATGAGGAAAGACTGAGGCACTTGGGGTTGTTTTCATTGGAGAAAAGAAGGTTTAGGGGTGACTCGATAGAGGTGTACAAGATGATTAGGGGTTTAGATAGGGTCGACAGTGAGAATCTTTTTCCACGTATGGAGTCAGCTATTACAAGGGGGCATAGCTTTAAATTAAGGGGGGGTAGGTATAGGACAGATGTTAGGGGTAGGTTCTTTACTCAACGAGTCGTGAGTTCATGGAATGCCCTGCCAGTAGCAGTGGTGGACTCTCCCTCATTATGGGCATTTAAGCGGGCATTGGATAGGCATATGGAGGATAGTGGGCTAGTGTAGGTTAGGTGGGCTTGGATCGGCGCAACATCGAGGGCCGAAGGGCCTGTACTGCGCTGTATTCTTCTATGTTCTATGTTCTATGTTCTATGAATGAGGTGGTGGGAGACTTGTTTGTTTGGTATGTGGGATTAGTGAAGTAACCATGCAGAAGTGTCTCCTAGCTAAAGTCCAACTGGACTTCAAACAGGCACTACAACTGGCATTGTCATTAGAAAATGTGGCAAGTAGAGCATGGGAGCTACAAGGAATCCCAATGGAACTAGATTACTTCACCTCTCTGAGCTTGGGGAACACCACTTGAGTGTAGGCATCGCAGAGCCTCACGCAGGGCATATCCTAAGCAGAGGGACCATAGGCTAATCCGCAGCAGAACCCTACAACAAAGCCACGCCTTGGCCAAATGGCTAAAAAGTCCTTCAGGATCTGGGCCAACAGCTCTTGTGGTTGCTGCCGGTATGTGGACCTAAGATAGTAAAGGAGTGCTATAGGCCTCACTTGAGTAAGAAAATTTGTAGTCTGGTATCCAGGGGAGTGCACAACCTGGAAAGTCCCCCTATATGTGAATTAAATTGCTTAGTGACACCCAAATCAGAACCAATTAAAATTAATGTTTGCTTCAATGGTCACCCAGTTCCCATGGAGTTCAATACCAGTGCAATTGTATCTGTGGTTGCAGAATCTATCTTTAGCAAGATTTGCTCAGGACTCCAACATTTGTTTGCTCAAGGCTCAGCCAGGCTGGGGAACTATTGCAGATTAAGGGAATGACTTTGGTTCTGGTGTCCCATGAGAAGCAATTGGTGTAGTTACAGCTGGTAATAATAAAACACTGGGCCCCAATTATTGGGGCAGAATTGATTGAGAAAGATTCACCTGGATTGGCTCAATATTTTTCAGTTGGAAAATGGCTGCCTTAGTGAAGTCCTAGCGAAATACCCAGGAGTATTTCAGGAAGGGCTTGGGACTACCATAGGGGCCAAAGCTACTTTACATGTGACCAGGAAGCAATTCTGCAATTATGCAAGGCCCATGGGTGCCATTGTGGGCAAAGGTAGAGGTGAAAATCGGGAGGCTGTAGAGCAAAGGAATCATCAAACCAGTGCAATTTGCAGAATGGACAGCAACAGTCATACCGATTGTGAGACCTGATGGCTCACAATCAGGGGATTTTAAGCAAATGGTAAACCGTTTCTTGCAGCTGGAGAAATGCCCAATCCCTCACATAGAGGACTTGTACACAAAGCTCGCAGGGAGTTACTATCCTTTACAAAGCTGGACATGAGCCATGCCTCCCTATAATTGTGACTGGATGAGGAATCCCATAAGTATGCCACACTTAACACCCATAAGGATTTACACCAATCTACAAGACTGCCAACTGGGTATCATCAGCCTGTGCCCTTTTCCAGCGGACCATGGAGAGCATTTCACAAGGGTTACCCCAGGCTGCCATTTATCTGGATGATGTGCCAATAACTAGGAATACCAATAAAAAGCACTTGTAGAACTTGGGCATTGTGTTTAAGTGTTTCTCCAAGGCAGGCATACACCCGAGAAGGGAACAATGTGTATTCCATTTGCTCCAAGTGACCTACATGGGTTACGAACCGAGAAACTGGGCTATGCTCATTAGAGGATAAAGTGAGGGTGATCAAAGGAGCCCTACCTCCTACATGTGTGCTGGAGATTTAGGTCTTTTCTTGGGTTAGTGAATTATTGCCGGGAAATTTGTATATAACCTGATCTCCATCTTGGTACACTTACCTGCTGTTGAAAAAGGGTCAGCCACAAAAATGGTTGTGCAGGCAAGAAGTCACCTTTAGGGAAGTGAAAAAGCAGTTATCGTCATCTAAGATTTGGGGCCACTGCAATCTGAAGCGAGAGATGGTGCTGACATGAGATGCTTCCCCGTATGGTATCAAGGTGGTGTTGGCTCACGGGTGGCCCAATGGAGAAGAATGCCTGATAGTGTACACTTCCCAGACTGTGGCTGATGCCAAATGCAAATATACCCAGATAGAGAAGGAAGGTTTGGTGGTCATCTTTGGTGTGAGGAAGTTCCACCAGTCCCTTTACAGACAAGCACCTTTATATTCAGAGTGCCAGCAAGGACAAAAATTGCCACCAGCAGCACCCCCATATTTGTGCGAATGGCCAGAAAGACCGTAGGCTCATTTGTATGTCGGCTATGCTGGTCCTTTCATGAGCTCAATGTTCCTGGTCATTGTGAAAGATCCTTCAAAATGGCTGGATGTGTAGAAAGTTTGTTTGGCAATGTATTGATTGGAAGCAAGGTGACCACAAGGTCGTTGATTGGGGTGTTAACCTGAGCCAATCAGGAAAGCTGATCAACACAACTGGGAGATTAGTATCTTCTCAGTTGAGGCTACTGATTCCAAGTTGGCTGGCCAGAGCCAGTGTACTGTACACAAGTAAATAAAAGGGGACTTGGTGATGGGATGCTGGCCTCTGTCCAGTAATTACAGTTAATTTCCAAAGGTTCTCTTCCTTTTGTGAATGCCTTTTTCTCCTAGACCAAATGTTTACATTTTAAAAGGAGTCAATTTAACTGGGCTTTCTGGAGTTAACAAAAGAGTGCGTTTATTAGGTACTGAACTTGAGCTGAAATAATAACATAACACAGGTTTGAAATAGGAAGTGAATCCCAAATAAATAAAAAGATAAAATCAGCGATATTGGATCAGTCCCTATTGGTCTTTCGTGAAGAGTAAAGAATGGAGCTTTGATAGTTGGATCGCCAATTTGTGGGTGTTGTGGCTGTGCAAGTTAGTTGAAAAGTTTTTGTCCAGTTTCATTTGATGGCTGACACCACTCTCAGTGAGAGGATCCTTTTCTGTTGACTGGCTTGTGTTGGCCAGCTGGCTTCAAGCACTGACAGTGAGAGAGTTATTAACGACAATATACAGTAGCCAGCGGGTAGTTCTTCAATTGTGATCTTCACAGCACAAACCAAGCCAGCAAACAGGAGTAGGTCAACGTGCTGGCACACACTAACATCTCTGCTCACTCGCACACTTACTTCTCCTAACGGAAACAGACCAGAATCGTATTGGCTTTAATCCCAATGTAGAAGATAACCTCATTGAATAGCAGAGCAAGTTTGAGTGGTCAACTCTTGAGAGGTCAGCCCTCTCCAACTTTCATGGTACAGCACTCACCTGCTTTACCAGCACCCAACCTCTCGGCCTCTGCCAGCATTTCTGATGAATGCTGAACCTTAAACGCTGAATTAAATCATTCCCCTCTGTTCCAAACCAATTTCACCTTTTTATTATGAGACATGCTGTGAATGAACATTGATTACTTTATCCTGACAGTATTTTGAAGACGTGTGTGTAAAAGCTGCTACTTCAGAGCTTGTTGCACATTTGACTTGGAAGTATAGCTGCTGAATCGAAATAACATAAGCTGAAAATACTGGGCAGTTCACTAGATCTGATCTGTGGAGAGAGAAAAACCGAGTTACTGAATTTCAGATTGATAATCCTGTTGTGTTATATCTCATAGTCAGTCAGTATGCTAGTGTCCCTTTAAGAACCACAATATATCAGTGTATCTTTTAAGACACACGTACATGGTATCAAACTCCATCATGACAAGTGTCCCGAGTGTATAAAGATCTTGTACTCCGTCCTACCCTGAATCACGGGGAAAGAATGGGAAAGTAAAGTCAAGGTAGAAGATGAGACGGTATTTCACAGGCTCACCAAACTGTTTGGTCATCCCTGTTCCTTAAATTTTCACAGGGTTTCTGTGTATGTCTGACCTGGGAATAAAATGCTGGCAGTTCCTTGTGGTATCTTTTGCGTAAATGCTAACTTCGCCCTGAGAAACAGGACTCAATTTGTGAAGCTAAAACTGCCTTGTATCAATGTCAGCTGTGTAGTTGAACTGACCAGCAAGGCTGCAGGAGAGGAAATTTAATGTTTTGACAGAAAGATTGTACCAATTACCATCTAAATGCTGCGGTGAGGATCTGAATGCTGTTGGCCAGACAAAGAGAGTGCAATCAATTTGTCTGCACTAATGTCTAAATGAATTACTGATGCTTATTAATGAAGTTTAATACAGTTGAGGACAGACATTAAGTGACTGGCTATTGTTTCCATTACAGCCACAATGTGAAAATGTTTAAGAATCAATTTCAATATTGGCCAACTACAATGTTAACTACATCTGCTTGGCTTCTGTAACATTGTAGTGCAATAGCATGGCAGCTTGGATGTTGTCGAAAGCTTGTTTGGTTTTACAGGTGGTTTAAGTTGCTTCATCTTGTCCCGACAGGCTGTTTTCCACAAATACCACCTCCCGTGACACTTTGTGCATTTGTCTCTGAACAACAATTGCTAGTGTCTTATATCTCATGCTCAATATGTCAGCATACCATTCAGGGACAAGCTAATTTCTTCACTGTATTGTGGCACATGACTTGAGAGTAGAAAAATTGATGCTCCATTTTATTTTAGATCACCTGAAACAGGACACATCATTAAAAGCAGGCTGCCTGGTTGTTATCTATTAACTTGACAGCAATGTGCCAGTGAATATAATGCACATATAGAATAGCTAGTTGTGGTAAATGTCGTCTGTTGGATTCTTCAATATCTGTGTCCAGTTTCTTATGTTGCGATGGATAACATTAAGCATTGGTATATCAAGTATAATACTCCATTGGAGGCAATGTCTCAAAGTGGTAAGGTGAATAATCCAGGGCACTGTTTTCTCTAAACTTCAGACCATGTAGCTGCTTTGAGTTTCTCTCTCTTTTGGCATACTGACACCATTTGCAACACTGACTTCTGGTTTCAGAAGTTGCAACTGGGTATTGGAAGAAGGAAAGCTAATCAGCTGATCCAAAGGCCCACAGATGCTCTCAGAATAAAAGTTCAAATCCCGCCATCACGGTTCATGAAATTGAGATCCAAATGAAAAATGTCCGAGATTGAATGCTAGTTTTAGTGATTAATTAATTTCATTAAGAATGGCCATTAGGCTATCATCATTGTTATTAAAAAATCTAGTTCACTCTTCCTTACAAAAGGAAATCCGCTGAGCGATCCAAGATGGCGGTGGTCTGAGTAGTCTGCGGTGCTGGGCTCTGTGCCATATCCCCTGGCAAGGTAGACCTTTACACCCCTTATTAATCACCCTGAGGAGAAAAAATTGCTAATATAAACTTACTGAACATCTGGAACTGCTAAAATTATGGTGTGAAAGTTTTAAGGCCAGAATGAAAATTAATAAAGGAGAGGGGCCTAAAGGAGTACAGCAGGCAGGGCACTCTCCTACTGCATCAGGGGTGCCTGCGGCCATTGCTCAAACTCTCGGGGTGACTTCTTTAGATTTAATGGGGCAGCAGCAGTTACTCACGGAGTTTGCCAAACTCTGAGAAAAGATTGAAGCAGCAGTGGAACCGCTATCTGCCACGCTGAAAAATAGAAATTCAATTGTTGGACCGAAGGGTAGAGGCAGTGAAGGAGAGGATCGCGACATTGGAGACCATGGCGGAGGTCTGGGGAGGAAGGCTTGGAACGCTGGAAGACAGGTTCAGGTCCTTCAGGAGCAAGTGGATGACCTGGAAAATAAAAATAGAAGAAAAGCTTACAGTTTGTGGGTCATCCGGAAGGTGAAGACCTCATCAGCCTCCTGGAGAAGTGGTCCCGAAGTTCCTGGGACTGGAGTTGGAGTCAGGCCTGTTGAGTGTGGAGTGGGCCCAGCGGATTGCAATGCGCAGGTCCAGGTCAGACCTGTGGCTGTGCGTGGTCCCAGTGTGAGTCCTGCATTATAAAGAAAAACAGTTTGTGATTGAAACAGCAAGAAGACTGGGAAGATTTTCACAGGCTTTAATGCACAAAGGCTCAAGAATAATGTTTTTTCAGGACTTCTCAGGTGCCCTAATTATGAAGAGAAGGGCGTTTGATGAAGTTAAGAGAAAAATTAAGGGATCTGAACATTCAATATTCCTTGAGGTACCCAGCTGTGTTGGGTTTCGTGCACTGAGGGATGGTACATAATTTTGATTCCGTAGAAAGACAAAGGACTTTGTGAATTCTCTGAATTAAAGGACTCTAGTCAGGGTGGGGGTGAGAAGGGGAAATGTTATGGACAATGAATGGGTTTTTTAATTGCCTCTTTTCTCCTTTTCTCCCCTTTTTTTTTGTGTGGTTATTGGCTTTATACATACTGCCTTGATGTAAAAACTGGAATTATTTCGTATATCAGTCAGTTGGGTATTATCTGGGGCTTTTCTTTTTACTGCTGTCCTTTTTCTCCTTTTGGATTAGGGGCGGCTATACCTGTGGTTAAGCTGGGGGTAGGGGGTGGGAAATGGGCATCCATTATTAATACTCAGAATGTAAATAACATTTTTGAATTTCCTTGGGCGAGGGCACAGTCTCAGCTAGAGGGAGTTGGGATGGTAGCAAGGATTGGGAGGAGTGCCCCCTATGGGCAAGGGGGGAGATCGCTAATGAATTGGGAGTTATTTGGGTGTTTGCTTAAGTTAAATGTAGTGATTAGTTTTTTTAGTTGTAGTAGTTTTTAGACTTTTTATAGAATGAATGTCTTTGTCGCTCGCCATACCTCAGATAAACTTACTCCTCTTGGGAAACCACTGGCTGCCCTGGATGACCACGGCTAGTGATTTATTTTTTCAGATGGTGCACCTGGAATGTACAAGGGAACCATTTCCCCCATTAAAAAGAAAGAAGGTGCTGTCAAGCCTTAGGAAGGAAAGGGTAGACATAGCCCTGCTGCAGGAGACGCATCTAACTGATAAGGTATTCTTCTTCCCCTTTAGCTCCGAAAGTAGAGGGGTGGCGTACTGGTAAGAAGGAACCGCACATTCCAGGTAATTGAGCAAATTAAGGACAAACATGGATAGTTTATCATTCTTAAGGCTCTAATACATGGAGAAGAGTATGGCGTCCTGAATGTATATTGTCCCCCGGCACACCTTCTTAAATTTCTAATTGATGCCTTTGCTAAATTAATGAATCTTGGGGTGTGCCGTATGACTATAGGAGGTTATTTTAATCGCCTATTAGATCCTAAGGTTGCCAAGGAGCCCAGCAGGTACACCTGCGCAATTGAGGTAGTTGATGGGCTTGTGCGAGGAGTTGGGATTAGTGGATGTGTGGAGACACCTCTACCCTAATGGAAGAGACTTTTCTTATTCCAAACCAGACATGTGCCAAATGCACATTGGCATGTTCTTTTATGCCATCAGTTTGTTTGGACAGAACATTTGTGTGCAAAATTGGGAATATAGCCGTCTTGGACCATTCACCAGGGTATTTAGATATTAAAATCCAGGGTGGTGGAATAGATAGGCAAAAGTGAGGACTGCAGATGCTGGGATCCCAAGTTTAGATCAGAGTGGTACTGGAAAAGCACAGCAGGTCAGGCAGCATCTGAGGAGCAGGAAAATCGACGTTTCGGGCAAAAACCCTTCACCAGGAAAGGAGTCTGAAGGGCTTTTGCCCAAAACGTTGATTTTTCCTGCTCCTCGGATGCTGCCTGAACTGCTGTGCTTTTTCAGCACCACTCTAATCTGAAGTGGTGGAATAGATGCATGGCAGTGGCACATGGACTCATTCCTGTTAAGATATAGCAAATTAGTTGAGTACATCACAAGAGAGTTCAGGGCCTTCTGGGGTATCAACTTGGGTACAGCCAGTAATCTGACAAAAGTGTGGGAGGCCACTAAGTCATATTTACGAGGCCTGATTATTTTGTTTTCGATGACTAGAAGGAGGCAGAGGGAGGACCAGCAACAGATGCTGGAGACCCAGCTGAAAGTAGCTGAGAAAATAGGCCATCATTGTTCAAGCTGCAGTGGGTCACGGCTCATTGGTCGGCTCTCAACTCATTGCACACAAAGTGGCTAAAAAAGAGTTCTCTTTTGTGAAACTAAGATTGTTTGTTTGAATTTGGAAATAAGCCAGGTAGATATCTGGCTAGAAAGAAAAATGCTTCCCAATCCATTATGTCTGTTAGAGAGAAGGCTGGCATGGTTATACATGAGTTGAAGTGATCAATGTTAGATTTAGGGAATACTTCAGAGTTATATCAGTCAGAGGGAGGTGAACACGGTGCAGTGAGAATGCAGTCCTTTGAGAACCTGGACCTCCCCAGTATAAATCTGAACACATTTCCCTGTTGAATGCGCCTATGACAATACAGGGAAGTGCATGAAGCTCCGGGGCCAGATGGATTCCCGAGTGAATTTTATAAGGAATTCATAAATGTGTTGATGGAGCCTCTTCTGGCAATGTATAGCTATTCATATACACAGGATTGTCTTCCACCCTCTCTTAGGGAGGCTAATATCTCCCTCATTTTAAAGAAGAGGAAAGACCCCAAAAAATGTGCTTCATACAGACCAATTTTGTTGTCTAGTGTAGATTTTAAAAATTCTGTCAAAAATGCTGGCCCTAATGTTGGAAAAGGTGTTGCCCCATATTATAAAAGATGATCAGACGGGTTTTATCAAGGGCCGTAGCTCCTCCAACAATATCAGGAGGGGACTGAACATTGTGCAGGTATGCCAGCAAAGATTGATCCCAGGTTTGGTGATCTCCCTAGATACAGAAGGCATTTGACCAGATAGAATGGCTGTACCTGTTTGGGGTCCTGGAGTGCTTTGGTCTGGGGGGAGTCTTTGCCAGATGGGTGGCGGTATTGCAAAATGATCCTAAGGCGGCAGTCATCACAAATGGCACTAATTCAGATAACTTCAGTATTGAGACAGGGTGTCCTCTTTCACCACTGTTATTTCCCTTAGCCTCAGCTAAAAGCTCAATTGCCATCAGGAGGGATCCTGAAATAGTACAGCCAAGGGTGGGAATGGGGGAGCATAAGATCACCCTATACACTGATGTCATTTTGTTCTTGGCCAATTAGGAGGAGTCTATTCCTTGATTGATTCAAAAAACTAATTTATTTGGCAGTTTTTCGGGCTACAGGATCAACTTTAATCTCCCCACCGGCATGGCTTCCGAATTTGTAGTGGAGGTGCCTGATCTGAAGGATGGAATGCAGTTCCCGTTTAGATGGTCGTCAAAAGCTTTTTTGTATTTTGGCATTTTTATTACCCCTGCCTTCCATAAGCTGTGTAAAGTTAACTGTGCACAATTACTGGACAGGATAAAACAGGATCTGCAGTGATGGGAGGGATCACCATTATCATGGTTAGGCCAAATAGCCCTGAATGTTGTTCCTTGCCTGTTGTACCCCATGAGAATGCTCCCGTTGCTACCCAGATGAGTATTATGGAGGCTAGGTTCTTTCACTTGGTGTCGCAGGTGCTTCCAATTAAATTTACCAAATTGCAGCTTTCACATGATGAGGGAGGGGTGGATCTATTATTTATAGATAAGATAAAATCCGTGACCAAGCAGTGTAAGAGTCCAATCATTTTTAATACAGTGAAAGCCTGGAGGATAGTCAGACGAGACAAGGGCAATTGGCTTAAGACCTCACCGTTTACCCTGTTAGTGGGAGCCCAAGGCTTTAAACCTGGGACAATGGACTTTGGCTTTAAGACAGGGGAAAATAAGGAATCTATTGTCTGGGAGATTTATTTGAGGGGGAGGTCCTGATGTTGTTTAGCCAACTAAGTCAAAAATATGGATTGTCTAATAGGTGCCTTTTCCGGGAGTTTTAGAGAAGGGATTATATACAGAGCAAGACCACCCTCTTGGCTCAGCTTTACACATCAGACATGGAGAAAAGAATGCTCAAGTTTACGGACGCTCTTTCAGTTAGTACTTTGTAACATTTACAGAAAGGAAGTGCCTTAGGGGATGTGGAGGGACTATGTAGAATGTGGAATTGAGAGAATATCTCATTTGGAGGTATCGAAAAATGTAAGGAAAATTTCAGTATGTAACATAGCGCAGGCCATGCAGTTGAAGATTTTACACAGGGCACATAGCGCACATATGGTGCAGAGAGGCTAGCTAAGTTCAAGAGAGGAGCGCCACCAGGGAGTCCCAAATGTAAAATTAGTGTAGGCATTCTCACACACACACTGCTATTGGTCATGTTGTAAGATCCAGAAGATTTTAGATTACTTAGATTACTTGCAGATTACTTACAGTGTGGAAACAGGCCCTTCGGCCCAACAGGTCCACACCGACCCGCCGAAGCGCAACTCACCCATACCCCTACATTTACCCCTTACCTAACACTACGGGCAATTTAGGGTCTCCGGCGCTGTGAGGCAGCAGTGCTGTGAGGTTAGCACTGCTGCCTCACAGCGCCAGAGACCGGGTTCAATTCCCGCCTCAGGCGACTGACTGTGTGGAGTTTGCACATTCTCCCCGTGTCTGTGTGGGTTTCCTCCGGGTGCTCCGGTTTCCTCCCACAGTCCAAAGATGTGCAGGTCAGGTGAATTGGCCATGCTAAATTGCCCGTAATGTTAGGTAAAGGGTACATGTAGGGGTATGGGTGGGTTGCGCTTTGGCGGGTCGGTGTGGACTTGTTGGGCCGAAGGGCCTGTTTCCACACTGTAAGTAATCTAATCTAACAAAAAACTAATCTAATCTAATCAAATCCAGAAATACTGGAGTGCTATAGTAAGCGAGCTGAAGGACATCCTGGCGATTGAAATTAAAGTGAATCTGGGGTTGCCAGATTTATCCTCTCTGGGAGAACATTGGGTAGAGATTGGGTAACATTCTTACCCACTGTGCGAGGAAGAACATTTTAACATATTGGATGTTGGAAAAACCACCAGGCCTTATGTGGTGGTGTAGGCTGGTAATGGAGCATCTCCCCCAAGACTACCTCACAAATATGGTTATCTTTATATACCACAAAACGGAGCAGTTTTACAAGACGTGGCAGCCCTTTTTGAATTATATTGGTGCAGACTTATCAGCAATATTAATTAGGGCTGTGGTATAGCAGTCTGGGTGCCCATGGGCCCTTGGAGGGGGAGGTTGGGGTAAAAGAATATGGGTACTCTAGTGCTCACAGGAATGGGAGCCTCAGTGGAGGTGTGATGAGTGAAATAGAATGAAATAGTGAGATTGAATTAAAATTAAAATTAAATTGTTTAATTTAATTTGTTTGTAGTTTAAGTAGGTACGTTTGTTCTGTTAGAATAGTAGGTAGTTCATAGTTTTGTGATATGACATTGTTCTACTGCCTCTATCTTCCTGTATTTTGATATTAATTTTTTTGTATATAGGTGTTTTCTGAAAGATTTAAAAATGTTTCTCATAAAAATATTTATTAAGGCAAAGGAAGTCTGGTATCAGTGCCTGGTTTGGCCTACATGTGACTCTAAGCCCACAGCAATGTGGTTGTAAATTAGCTGCCCTTTGAAATGGCCTAGGAAGCCTCTCAGTTCAAGGGCAATTAGGACTAGGCATGATGCACTCAACTCATGAAAGAATAAAGTGAAAAGAAAATGTCAGATCTGTTGAAAGTCTGTCACTAAGTGACTCCAGATGTATTTCCTATTGAGGAGAGCACCATTTGGATACATTCTCAAGTCTAGGTATCTAACCTGTGCACTGCCAAGATCAAAACTTTCCTTTTACCGATAAGTGGATGACCACCTTTTCCAATTTGAATGATCTCACTTCACATGACGGTGAATATTTTAGAAACAAGCAGAAATTGCTGCTAAGACTTAACAGGTGTGTCAGCATCTGCGGAGAGAAAGCCGAGTTAATGTTTCAGGCCCAGTGACCTTTCGTCAGAATTGGACTTCGGTCCCCGATTTTGTTTCTGATTTTCAGCATCTGTAGTTCTTTAGGCTTTATTGTTTGTTTGGTGAATATTTTAGACACCGCTCAGATTTCTCGATTGTTAGCAAAAACATCAAAATGAAAAATCAATCCATTTGTCAGTAACTTCATGATTTTAAATTGTGCATGGAGTAAGCATCAAGTTCTGCTTTTTACTTTAGTGTGTAATCCCTTTTATACAAAGCCCTTTCAGAATATGTTTGCTATTAATTTTATTGCGAAAGACTGCACTGACATTAAATGTAATGCAGCAGGTGCCCACATTTGAAACGAACAAGCATAATCCTTCATCACTTTTGCTTTGTGTGAAACTAACTATACCAAAACATTTCACAGTCTTTGTGATGAGTTGGTGTTTTGCAGATTGTGCTGCTTACAACACACAACCAGATGATGAAAGGAACCTGGAGCAGATTGATCTCAGTTGATTGCAACACTGGACAGTTGAAAGTAAACCTGAATTGAGAGAACAAATGATTTACTTTTGTAATTTGTTTATCAAGTGATTCAGTTGAAAAGGACTTCTGAAACAAGTGGGTCTAGCAGGAGAAAATAATGGGAGGAAAGTAGGAACAGAAACTGCCTCAAAGAATCAGGCGATCATGGGCAGGCAATGTGAGAGGATGCATGAAGAGAATGAATGAATATACTTCTGTGAAATGAAAACAGAAAATATTGGAAGCGTTTAGCAGATTAAATAGCTTCTGTGCATAGAGAAACTGCACTAACACTTCAGGTCCATGATCTATCATCGTATCTTTTTTGATGTTATCAAATTACTTTTCTTAGAAATCAAATGATGAACAGTGGAGACAAAGTGCAGTTATTCAGTGTAATTGTTGCAATGGCATAAAGGTAGGCTTAATATCAGGGCTATTGTTAATGTGATGAAGGCTTATAAAATATAATTATTTTGGGAACTTAGGCTCTAAAGTGGAAGTAAATGTGTTTTTAGGATTTTAATTGAATGAAAATGCCTTTTTTGTTAAACAGAAAGCCAAAACAGCATTACCAAGAAATCACGTGACTTAAGCTAAATGGCTCAGCAAGCTACCTGGTACGACAGATACCAAAGTCTTTACTAAGCTGACCTTCTATCACCCATAGAAAGAGAAAGCAGAGAACCAAAGCATGTTCAGTTCAAGATAAAATATCCATACCAGTAGACATCCTGGTGTTTGGAGGGGAAGCTTTGTTTTCTTTTCTTAGAATTCAGTGAGGAAAGTCAGTGTTAGCCTATGTCTGTGTGTCTGTTGAGAGACAATATTGTGATTGTCTCTATTAATGGGCAGAAAATTGTCAAAAGGAAACACACAATTGACGAGGTCACAAATAAGATATTTTAAATTGAAGATAGAAGTGATCTTCTCTGGGATTGAGTTTCTGTAAAGGATATTGCTGGGAAAATGGATTATTTTTTTCTGTGGACTGTAAGGTCTCTCTGAATTATTTATATATGTATTATTTTGTATGTAATGAACCCTGATGTTCATTAGTTAAACATACACTGGCAGCTTCTTGCAAATCTGTTTAGTAACAAACCAACTTGATAACCAAATTGCAAAAGTAAACCATTTGTTGTCTCAATTCAGGTTTCACTCTGGGACCTGAACTGTCCAGTATTACTATCAATTGAGATCATAACAAAGTGAGGGCAGGTTGGGGAAAAAAATAAATTAACGTAAAAGGGACCGGTGAATTTAAAAAAAAACTTGAGGTGAAGTGCAGAGTATAAAAATGATGAGTCGTTGTAAAGTAAATGAAATAGGTTGGAATTTAAAAATGGCTTGACTATCACTACGATGTTTTGGGATTAGAAAATATAACTGTGGGTTATTTGAATTATTTGATAAAGTTGCACTAGGGCGAACAGATAAGTTGCTCATCAGCCCAAAGCCAGCATGGCTGACACTCCCTCACTCATACTTCTCTGTTCTGTTGCTCTAGTCACTGTTTAACCAGCAGACTGTACAATTTACCTGTCCTTAGTTACATCCCTTTTAAAATGCCTAAGTCACTGATCTTAGCATCCAGCATATCACTTCAATGTCTGTTCCAATTGTGTAGAGCACAACACAACAGGATGATATGGTGCACTGTGTCCAGATTATACTGGATGGCCTATCCAGACTGTCCAAGCGGTGGACCCTCAGCAGCCCCATTATCTGCTCCATCATGGCGCCAAGGAAGAATGGGCAGCATTGTATCTATGCTCCACATTATCGCAAATTTCAAGTGCTTTTGGTCACTTATGGCCAACATTCACTACTTTTTAAACCATTGCCATTAACCTCATCAAGATGCCAACATTCAATTTGCAAACACCGGTGGCATGATGCAAATAAACTTTGATCAGCATTTGAACCCTGAACATGTTCATTCCTCAGGCATTTTGAATGGACAATGAAAAGATTGCAAATTAAATGAAAGTGGAATTTGCAAGTGCTCGCTTTGTGTATTTGATGCTTTGATGTCCTACTGTCTTTCAGTTCTGCGTGGAGTGACAACATTTACTGAGTGGCTCAGGAAATTGCGATATGTGAGTATTAACAAATCATAGGCTAAAATAACATTTTTATTAGCTAGGATTACATAAAGGTGCAGTGAAATTTTGACACATATGTCATATAGGGAAGCCCTAGTCGTTATTTAAAGTGATTCCTCTAAATCCAACACCAGGTTTTGAAGAGCCATTTAGCAATGTCTTAAAAAACATTGTGTAGGACTTCTACGCAAAACCAGTAATGGGAAGCAATATCTTTTAGTAATTATGGATGTTTCATCAAGACTTCTTGAAGCAAGCCTTTGGAAAACTAAATTGTAGTGCAGAAGTTGATTCAATTATTTAGTGTATGGACAATTTCAAAGGAATATGATTAAATCAACTTTCAAATTTTATAACACAAATGTTCAAAGAGGTAATGCATACTTTAGGAATAATTTTATTTGTACAACTTTGTCATACTTTTTTCATCCACAACCTCCACAAAGGTGGCATCAAACACTAAAGATCATGATTAGACATTTAAAGGACATTTTTGACAAATAATATCCTGTATGGATAAAGGGGTGACAAAGTTACTGTTTGTCATTAGGGCTGCTCCTAATGCGTTCACAGGATTTTGAACTGAAATACAGACATGAGATGAGAGGGCCCTTCCATAAATTAAAGCAAGTTTCATAGCGTTAGTTTATGAGAGACTACACATCTAATCTATATCCCTCAAGTTTCCAAGAAACCTAACCAAAAAGTGAGAGTTAGCCAACAAGCATTTGGAAGGTTCTCAATAGGCAATGAAAACTGGAGCAGATGAAAAGGCCAAAGCTTGCAATTGCTACTAACAAGTTGTCAATGTTGTGTTCTAGAGGCAAAGTACATGGGACCTTATTGAGTCAGAAAGAATGCTGAAAATGTGTTGCTGGAAAAGCGCAGCAGGTCAGGCAGCATCCAAGGAGCAGGAGAATCGACGTTTCGGGCATGAACCCTTCTTCAGGCTCATGCCCAAAATGTCGATTCTCCTGCTCCTTGGATGTTGCCTGACCTGCTGCGCTTTTCCAGCAACACATTTTCAGCTCTGATCTCCAGCCTCTGCAGTCCTCACTTTCTTCTGAGTCAGAAAGAAACTCCATTATGGGAGTTACAAAGCAAATATTTCAGATAGAAGGAAAAGTCAATGACTGTGTGTCATGTTAATATGTTAACATTATATATACATGGATAGTCAGGACATAATTATATTTACAGTTGTGAAAGAAATAAGGAGTGAAATAGCAAAACAGAATGATTTGCGAATGAATCAGGAAGTGAAAATTCTATAGTTGGTTCTCCAGTCATCAGATTTGTTAGTATAGGGGTGCTTATAAAGATAGATGGAATATTATGCAGTTCCCTGACAACTAATGCAGTGAATTGTGAAATCTTACAGATTCATGGTGTATAGGGAGGCTTGGAGAAATTTATTTGGCTATGTATGATCACAATGTTGGGGATGCATTCCCCACAAGGCAACAACATTATAGACTCAACCCAGAGAAGTTAACTAAAGTAAGGGAAGAGCTGAACAATGAGTTATTGACCTAAGCCACATAGCAGGAGCTCACCTATTGTAAACTTTTCACTGCACTCCTGCAAGTATGTGTGACAGTAATTCTAAAATTCAAATTCTAATTCTACACATGTCAGGATAGTGCTATACAGTAGAATTTAGGGCAGAATTACTTCAATATTACAGGCAGGATCTTACCACTTCAGTTGATTTTTCCAGGCATTGGGACCCAGGTTTACATTAACCCGAGTGACAGAATTAACAACAAATCCATAAACTTTACTTCTGACCTGGTCATACGGTCTCTTCCTTATAGAAATTGTTTTTTAATGCCCACACTTAAACAAGTGAAGATTAAATTATATTCTGTTTATTGAAACAAAATGATTAATTATTTAGCAATAACACCCCTACAAGATTAAGAATCCTGTCTGCATGCATTATCTTCTTGAAGGCACATTGGCTCAGTGGTTAGCACTGCTACCTCACAGTGCCAGGAACCCTGGTTCGATTCCAGCCTTGGCTGACTGTCTGTGCATTCTCCCTGTGTCTGCATGGGTTTGCTCTGGATGTTCCAGTTTCCTCCCACGATTAGATTAGATTACTTACAATGTGGAAACAGGCCCTTCGGCCCAACAATTCCACACCGACCTGCCGAAGCGCAACCCACCAAATTGCCCATGGTGTTCAGGGATGTATAGGTCAGGGGCAAATATAGAGCAGGGTCTGGGTGGGTTGCTGTGGAATTGTAGGGCTGAATGGCATGTTCCATCCTGTAGGAATTCTACGAGTAAGAGGCTGGATCCAGGACAGCCTGACTAATTTGGGAGGGTGGGAGAGTGTGCTAGCTCCCTGGGCAGCAGGATAATGTTAGAGGCATTGGACTGTTCCTGACCCACTCAAAGAGGAATAAAAATTGAGGGCACTCCAAGATGTTGGTACACTCTGTCATTGCACATTTCTGGGTTTTTGAATCAGTTGAGTCATCATGACCCAGTGGTTGAATTCCCTTTCCAAGATATCCTAAAGGACCTCTGGCTTTGGGGAATGGGGGAGCTGAAGGAGCCACCTTGGTCACTGGACTTTTCAAGGGGAAGCTGCCTCAACCTACCGACTGGGTTTTTGCCTCATTGAGGAGTGTGTCTCCTGTTGGGCAAATCCCAGCAACCTGACTAATTCTACTTCCAACTGGACACTTTGTTGCGAATAATTTGTGACCAAGTCATTCAACAGGCCTTTTCATTCTAAGATGATGTCATGCTAACTGTGCAACCCAGAAAGCAACTTTCTAAAGTTCTGTCTCCAACCTCAAAGCTGCTTCCATGTGGTTGACCAGATTCCATTGTGTGTCAGTTTGTCTTGAAGACGGTAGTTATTTGGTAAATTCATTTCACTCAAGTGTTTGTAATGGAGTTTTTGAGCTGGTGAATTTCTGAACCTCAATACAAAGCACATTTTGAAACGTTGTTGTTCTTCTCACTCAGTACATGAAATGACCTTTCAATATTTACTCACTCAGTGCATAAAGTTAGTCTGCTCACTCGATATATCTCATCTCACGTTACCATCCAGAAATGACCTTAACCTTCCTGCTTGAGTGCATCACGTAGTCTTTTCTACATGATCGCACTCATAAGATGATGATTATGATTGTTGGAGGTCAGTCATCTCAGCTCCAGGACATCTCTGCAGGAGATCCTCAGGGTAGTGTCTTAGATTCGCACGGTGGCACAGTGGTTAGCACCGCTGCCTCACAGCGCCAGAGACCCAGGTTCACTTCCCGCCTCAGGCAACTGTCTATGTGGAGTTTGCACATTCTCCCCGTATCTGCTTGGGTTTCCTCTGGGTGCTCAGGTTTCCTCCCACAGTCCAAGAATGTGCAGGTTAGGTGAATTGGCCATGCTAAATTGCCTATAGTGTTAGGGGCATGGGTCTGGGTGGGTTGCTCTTCGGAGGGTTGGTGTGGACTTGTTGGGCTGAAGGGCCTGTTTCCACACTGTAAGTAATCTAATCTTCAGCTGCTTTATCAGTGACCTTCCCTCCATCCTATGGTCAGAAGTGAGGTTGTTCACTGGCGATTGCACAATGTTCAGCACCATTCGTGACTCCTCAGCTACTGAAACAGTCCATTTCCTAAAGCATAATGACCTGGACAATGTCTAGGCATGGGCTGAAAAGAAGCAAATAACATTGCCTGGCACTTGTGTGGTATGAATCAGCATGTCCAATAAGAGACAATCTAACCACTGCCACTTGATGTTCAACAGCATTATCATAACCAAATCCCCTATTATCAACATTCTGAGATTTGCTATTGAACAGAAACTCAACTGGACTCATCACATAAACACAGTAGCTGCAAGAGTAGGTCAGAGGGTAGGAAAACTGCGGTGAGTAATTCACCTCCTGATGACCCAAAGCCTGTATACATCTCCAAGGCACAAGTCAGGAGTGTGATGGAATACTCCCCACTTGCCTGGATAAATGCAGCCCCAACAATACTCAAGAAGCTTGACACCATCCAGAAAAAGCAGCCCGTTTGTTTGGCACCACATCCATAAGCATCCACCACCTCCACCACTAACGCTCAGAAGCAGCAGTGTGTACGACCTACAAGATGCTCTGCAGAAATTCACCAAAGATCCTCAGACATCACCTTCCAAACCCATAACCATGTCCATCTCGAAGGACAAGGGCAAAAGGTACGTGGAAACACCATCATCTGCAAGTTCCCTTCCAAGCCATTCACATTTGATTTGGAAATATATCATCGTTCCTTCGCTGTTGCAGTGTCAAAATCATGGAATACCCTCCCTAACTGTATTGTGGGTCTTCCTACAGCACACAGACTGCAGTGGTTCAAGAAGGCAGCTCACCACTACCTTCTCAAGGGCAATAAATACTTGTCCAGCCTACAACACCCAAGGTCCACAAGTGAATGCAAAAAAAAATTGACATTCTCACTCAGACATAACATCATCCTTTCCACAGAGCTCATTATAAAAAAACGGCCCTTTCCATTGAATAACTTTGAGGAGAAAGTGAGGTCTGCAGATGCTGGAGATCAGAGATGGAAATGTGTTGCTGGAAAAGCGCAGCAGGTCAGGCAGCATCTAGGGAACAGGAGAATCGACGTTGCCCGAAACGTCGATTCTCCTGTTCCCTAGATGCTGCCTGACCTGCTGCGCTTTTCCAGCAACACATTTCCATCATTGAATAACTTTGCCTTCACAGCAACAACTTTGATGTCCCAAAATACATCATAGAGTCACCGAGTCCTCAGCATGGAATGGATGTTTTGCTCCAACTTATCCATGCCAATCAAGTTTCCCAAACTAAACTAATCCCCTTTGCCTGTGTTTGGCCCAAACCCCTCTAAACCTTTCCTATATATGTACCTGTCCAAATGTCTTAAGTGTTTGTTAAGTTTGTTCCACATTTGAATGAACTGTATTTGTCTTGCCCTTGTTCATTTTACCAAAATGCAACATCTCGCAGTTTAAATTAAACTTCATCTGCCACTCCTAAGCTCATTGGCCCAATTGATCAAGATCCCTTTGTAATCTTAGCCTTCTTCACTGTTGACAATGCCACCAATCTTGGTGTCATCCGCAAAGTTACTAACCATGCCTCTTAAATTCTCATCCAAATCATTTCTATAAATGATGAACAACAGTGAAACCTGCACCGATCCTTGCAGAATACCGCTGGTCACAGACCTTCAGTTCAAAAAGCTATCCTCCATCACTATCCGCTGTCTTCTACCATCAAGCCAATTTTATATTCAACTGGTGAGGTCTCCCTGAATTCCATGTGATCTAACTTTACTAATTGATCTATCATGCAGATAAATAACCTTCAGTTATCTATCATGCAGATGGTAACTCTGAAGGTACATGCAGAACCTTGTCAAAGGCTTTACTAAAGTCCATTTAGACAACATAAAGTGCTCTACCCTCATTGATCTGTTTGGTTGTACCCTCAAAAACCTCAAACAAGGTATGTGAGACACAATTACCCTCGCACAAAGCCAGACTGACAATCCCTCGTCAGTCCTTGCCTCTCCAAATGCATGTAAATTCTCTCCCTCAGAATCCCCCTCAAAAACTTACCCACCACCAATGTAAGACTCACAGGTCTATAGTTCCCAGGTTTCTCATTTCTGAAACTGCACCCTCCAGTCTTCTGGCACCTCACCCATGGCTGTAGATGATGCAAATATCTCTTCTAGGGCCCCATAATTTCTTCCCTAACTTCCCACAACATCCTGGGATACATTTGATCATTGATGCATTATCAAATGAAATGTGATTCCAAGCCACTTAAGGAGACATGACCATAGATTGAGGATAGATGACCAAAGACTTAATCAAAGAGAGAGGTTTTAATAGGTGCCTTAAAGGAGGAAATAACATTCCAGAGATTTATGGAGGGTATTCCAGAGCTTAGGGCTTTGGGAACTGAAGGTATAGCTACCAATCCTGAAGTGATTTAATGTTACGGGTCCTCATGAGGTCAGAATTGGGGATCCGATAACCCCCACCATATAAAATGATTTCCTGTCTAGTCCTTACACAACACTTTCCTTATGACCTTATAAACAAAACTGTCCCTAATGGAAGTGCTTTAAAGAGCAACAAGAAGAGGATGAGTTCTGATACTACACTCCCAATTTCCATATTAACCCACATGATTGTCAAGCTGTTTTTGCTATTGTTGTTTCCGAATGAGTTTACCTGGTAAAGGTGAGGCTACATTCACAATTGAAAAACCCTGGCTCTTATTTCAGAGCATCATCCAATTTGCACCATAACAAAGAATATATTCTAAGCCATGTAATTCACACTGTTTACCATGGCCTTTGACTTTTTAGGTACAATGAGCACTGCATTCCAGTACTTTGAAGAAAAGAAAGGAAATCAAAAACAGTCAGTCCCAGTAAGCCACGTGACTTCTCTTAAACGAATGTTTGTGCTGAAATCCGATACTGTTTAGTTCATGTTGTGAACACTTGACCAATTTTGGAGATGCATGACAGTAATTTATTCATTTACACTCAGCATCTTTTCCATTTCATGGTTAACTCTTTACTAGCAGCTCTGCAAGGGAAGGTCAAACATCAACACGGTCTTTCAAAGTTTAGATTTTTAAAAAATTGTCCTTGATAAATTAACGCGCGTGAATATCTCAAGCTGATTTACCATGTTTAGTGCTTTGATCCGATTACAAAACTGGGCATTGTTCCCCTGTTTTTTTACGAATAACATGGCCGTAGTTGTCAGACCTTACAAACACACACCCTACATTTTTGCACTCTATCTTTCCGTTTGACTCTTACTGATGACTGACTTCTTTGTCTGCATGAAAAACAGGAAGTCATTCCTTTTTATAACATTCCTGTAAATCCCTCAGAAGGGCTGTGGTAGCAGTTATAGAGTTACTGCATAGATATTTGGGAAATCTAAATGCATGGTTCTGAAAGCTGCTTCCCCACTCTCCTCCATTCTTCGCTATGTCTGACCTTATCCTACGCTCACACTTTGATATTTCCTAACAGTTGAGAGTTTTCTACCAAGTATACTGAGGAAATAGCTCCAGGTTTCTGCTTGTTCTGGGCAAAATGCACTTTCTCTACTTCCACAACTTTTCTGTCCCTCTCAAAGACACTCTTTATTCCCAATAGGCAAGCATATACTCCCCATTTTTGAAAACTATAAATATCCCCAACCCCTATCTGTCTCTAAGCAAACCAGAGTATACAGTAAGGTCACCGTAGTCCCACGCTCGTTAGAGAGAAGCAGCTGGTTGTGGTTTAATCTCAGGATAGCCACTCCTCAGGCAAGGGGGTGAGGTTGAGAAAATGCAACTTTCATGGTAACCTTCGTGTGGGATTTGAATCCACACTGTTGGCTTCACTCTGTGTTTCTAACCAGCAAACTGACCCATGGTGTGCAACTGTGGCCAGAGTCCGGATAATCCACCAAGCTTTGTCCAATAATATACTTCCCAGAGATCAGTTAGGCTTGTTGGAAAATGATTGACAACAGTTCTACCTCCTGGCTTATCAGCCTTGCTTCACTCAGATTTCATGGAGTATTTAGTTTCCTTGAAAGAAGATTCATCGAAATGCTTTTTTCAATTTTAGTTGTATGACACTGGTTTATAATGTTAAAAAAAATCATTTGAAACGACCCAATGGATTGCATTTTCACCCTAGTTGTACTTGTGAGTGATAGTTAGGGATAATAGGTCTCTTCATAAATATTGCCAGGTCTGCTGATCATTTATAGCATTTTCTATTTTTATTCTCCCTATTCTGCTGATTATATGCCACCTCACATCCAGTTGTACAAAGGAGAGATTCTGATGTACAAATTGAGATTGCAACCTTACCGTGTGGAGAAACCCATGTATTAAAATAATATGGGACGTGATTCGAATAATCATTTGATGAACCATTGAACTACTTTAACAAGTATTTTTTTTAACACTAGCAATAAGGCTAATGACAAATGGATCAAGTTGTAGCTTTTTGATAAATAGGTTTATGTATTTTCTGGACCAGGTTCAATATAATTTCTGTGAAACAATGTTATGATATTTCAGCCAAAACAAAACTTTTTGTGGAAATATAAAATGCACGTGTCCTTACTAGAAATTTACACATGAAGTTCCTCACTAGCCTTTTGAATCAAATTGCTAGAACCACAGGACTGCTAAAACCGCAGGATTGCGAAAACCATGGAATATTTGTTGGAATCATCTATTGGAAACGGGGCCTTCTGTGTACATAATACCTCTTTGGATAGAGTTATCCAGTTATTTCCATACCCCCAGTTATGCAAAGTATTTAATCTAAATGAAACAAAGAACTGTGGATGTTGGAAAATTGTAACAATGTGTTTGCCTTCCAATTATATATCCACTTCCCTATTGAAAAGCTTTACCGATCTCTACACTTTCAAATGTTGTTTCTGATTCATTTTGTTCTTCTGCTTAATTTATGTTTGTATCGCTCCTTCCAGCTAAACTTCCTACTCCTGACCATCCTTCCATTAAGCCATCTCTTGCTACTCCTTTTGGTTTGTCCAATGGCAAGGATCTGACCCATTCTGTGTATTCTGTCCTATACCCAATTCCAACTCCATTTCTTTCTTTGTCCTTGGAAAACAGCTCACCTCCTAAGTCACTTATAACAGACTCTTAATTGCTTCACTTTTGGCCTTCCATTTGCCTCAATACTTGTGTGCCCCAGCAGTGCCTTCTTCTTTAACATGCTTGTCCCCAGAAAAGAACTTCTCTGGCTTCCCTTTATGATGCTACATGAGGCAACTTATTTATTCCACTGCTTTACTGAAGTGGCCATAAGCTTGCACCCTTCTGACTCAGAGTTGATGATACAACCACTAAACCAAGGTTCACTCCTGACAGCACAGCCTTTAATTTGTCCCGTTTTAGTCATTTGACCCTGAAATGATCTCAATCATTATTTTCTCAATTCCAAACGGTACAGATTTGAGCATATCTAACGCACAACTAATTAACACTAGCAATAAGGCTAATGACAAATGGATCAAGATTGCAACTTTTCGATAAGTAGGTTAATGTATTTTCCGGACCAGAACAGCACAGGGCTGTTTCAATCAGATTGAGTGCTTCACTCTCTTTGACTAGAATTGTCCACTTCTCCAAGATTATCCTAGACTCCTAAGGGTAACCCTATGTAAGCACACAAACTGCAACCACCTTAAACCCCTAATTCCTGTCCCTCCACCCTCACTTCCAACAACAAATGTAAGGAACTCATATCCTTTTGTCATTGAGATTCAGAGAGTCCTCAGGCTGCCTAAAGTTGTACCAATCCCAGCCCTATCCAGTGTCTTTCTCTCATTTCTTTCCTTTCCATCCTCGATCTTTTTCCAGGCTCACCCTCTTCATTGTTTCAGACTTAAGCCCTTCATCAGGAACACTGTGCTTTTCCAGCACCACACTCTCGACCTGATCTCCAGTACCTACAATCCTCACTTTTTCCTCACCCTCTTCCATGAGACTTATGTTCATTAAAATTAAACTATTGAACACCCTACTTCCTTATCAGGTTCCCACTCTAGGAGACATTACAAACAGTTGTTTTGTATTAGCCTTTGCAGCTCCCTTTCAAAGATGCAATCACCATCTCCCTCTGCAAGCACCCTATGTTTTAATACTCTTTCCTTGCAAAAGCTAACCATCTCTTTAACAACTCTTTTGTAATCCAAAATCTCCTAAATTAGTGCTCATCATTGCACAGCTTTGAAACTCTCCAAGAACTGTGCCCTAGCCACAGCATTGAAATACCTCGTTAGGAAAGTGGTATGTTATCCTTCGCTTTCCCTCTGACCTCTATGAAGCCATTGACAAGATGCAACTTGCATCATCTTCTTTCAGCACACATCCCAACGAGTTGTTGTCCAGCTAATTGTGGTAACGGGATAAATAAAAAATCTGAACAGGCGGCTACTACTACCCTTGTTCCTGGCTCAAGATTATCTGATTTATTTAGTTATAGTTTGAAAAACAAGGTCAATACTTTTGGGATGATGCATAGTAACTGATAGTACAAAGGAGGGTGATTTTCAGTATTTTACTGAATCAGCGACTCATATTATCTTGGAATGAGCTAATGGCTTTGATTTTGACTGCACGCTTTACTTAATTAAACGTTACTGCTACCCCCACTACCTAGGCAGCTTCTGCCATTTCTTATCTACTAGTTTACTTAACAGAGAATTAGTGAATTACCATTTGTTTATGGTCACATACTTAAATAATGCAATCTAAAATGGAAGGACTTTATTTGTTAATTACATAATTTCTCTGTTCAGTGTCAACTTCATATTAATCATAAATATTTTCAATCATTTCATTGAATCTTCTTTTGAATGCGGGTCCTGTGTTTGAATTTATAATCCTGGAACTTCATTCCTATTAGCACAAAGGAGTACTTACATCACATGGATTGTAGCAGTTCAACAAGGCAGCTCAGCTCCACCTTCACAAGGGACAGACAGCAAATATTGGCCAAATTAGTAATACATGAAAGAACAAGAAAAGTTGGATCCTCTTCACTTCTTCGTTTATTCAATGTGCACTGTAAAGTTACTGTAAAGACAAGTAGGGGAGCTGGATGCATGGTTTTCGATAGCAGTGCAATAGGGCAGCTTTTGGCATTGTACTGATGGAACTTGTTTCGGAAACCAAGTGTGCAGGCCAGTATGCAGAGGGATAAGGGTTCCAAACCCAGGGCAGTGCTTGGAATTTGGGTGACTTGGTGGCAACTTTCTTAGAATTTAAAAAATCTGGGCTTTTTCACAAGAGGGCAGTTGGTTTCTGGATATTTCCATTTTTGTGGGGATGGGGATGAGGTCAGGTCAGGATTTCCACATGTACAGGTTATGGAGGCAGTTCAGAGTCTAATCCTCAACTGCCTTGACTGAAGTGGGATATCTGTAGCTTTGGAGTCTGAAACCTGAGGTGTACAGAGTAGACCATGTAAGTCCAGAACTAAAGTTTGTGCCATGCTTTGGATAGCCGGTGTGAGGTATTCCCACTAATCTGGTTCCGAGACACTTTTGTGGGAAGTTCAGGTCTTCTGTTACTGAGTTCAAGCACGCTTTGGAATTAAAAAAAAAATTGGTATAAAAGTGTACAAACATTACTGTGAGACCGAATGGACTTCCAATCGAACTAACATATATGAGGGACCATGGTAGAGGGTAGCGAAGGGGTGCAGTTTGGGGTGCAGTTGGTGGGACTGCACAGCTTGGCATGGGTTTCAGGAAAAGCCGTCATCATTTTTTTGGAAGGCACACCTTGGCATGGGAGCCCAGGGTGGGATGGGGGTAAAGGCATTGCAAGCCTGGGTTGTGGGTGAGGGTGTAATGCAGTGTGGATTGGCATGGATGGGGGATTGAGCCCACCTTTGTGCCTGGCAAGCTATTGGGTTCTTCCAGGCTTACCAACCCTATTCGCAATCCACGTACCTCTCCCACCACCACGAACACTGCCCCCTAGCCCGAATTCATGGGACAGAGTATTTCCCCATCTCTGTGAGCCTGACCTCGAGTGCAATCCCAGACGAGAGTTAACATTCCAAATTGTAACTGACTGTCAAGCCACACGTTGCCTGTATTTTTAATTCCCTTGACATTATTTGAAGAACAAATATGAAAAACACTTTTCTTTAAAATAAAGGCATTTAAGTAGTTCAGTATTTTTGGGAGGCTTGGTAGTTGGCACATCGATCTTTGTGAAGAATCATTTCCTGTTTGGTTGAGATGTTCCCAATGAGTACCGTGGCCCTGTGTTCAAGTTCAGAGTACTCCTAGTAGTAAATCACGTGACTTTTCAGAATAATAGCTTTCCGTCTGCAGTTTCTGTGTGTACAGCATCACTGTGTCATACAGTTACCTTTCGACATTAGTGTATGAAAATAATTTTTTTCATCATTCATAGGAAGTGGTCAAGTGTCTGTCAGATGTAAAGTGAAAATTGAGACAAACCACAAGTTACCTGCTGTATGCAACCAAGTATGTTTCATCGCAAATATGCAGGTCAGAAATGATACTCATTGAGTCATAGAGACGTACAGCACATAAACAGACCCTTCAGTCCAACTCATCCACGCCGACCAGAAATCCCAACCCAGTCTAGTCCCACTTGCCAGCTCCCAGCCCATACTCTTCTAAACCCTTCCTACTCAGATAGTCATCCAGATGCCTTTTAAATGTTGCAATTGTACCAGCCTCCACCACTTCCTCTGGCAGCTCATTCCATACACTCATCACCCTCTGCATGAAAAAGTTGCCCCCTTAGGGCTCTTTTAAATTTTCTGCCTCACACCATAAACCTCTGCCCTCGAGTTCTGGACTCCCCCACCCCAGGGAAAAGACTTTGTCTATTTACCTTATCTGTGCCCCTCATGGTTTTATAAACTTCTATAAGGTCGCCCCTCAGCCTCCGACGCTCCAGGGAAAACAGCCCCAGGCTATTTAACCTCTCCCTATAGCTCAAATCCTCCAACCCTGGCAATACCCTTGCAAATCTTTTCTGAACCCTTTCAAGTTTCACAACATCCTTCTGATAGGAAGGAGTCCAGAATTGCTATTGTCATTTATCAAATATTGTGTTGATAAATGTATATTTATGCAGAAATAAAGTGAAATGAGTGGTTGGCTTTTATTAACATTTTTGTTTCAATTATGGCAACTGGAAAATTAAAAGATGATCATTAGTGGATAATTCTTGAACACATACACAGGAGGAATGCTTTATTTGTAATAAGAAGTTCATCTGACTTGGAAAACTATTCCTAAGAAATGGCCACCTCCTCAGCTTTGGATATTGTTGCTGTGTTTTACAACGTCACCCTTTTATTAGTCAGAGCCTTGCCAGTAACAGGAACAAAAGTAACAGTGGACTGAATGTTATTCAAGGGGGAACCAGGCATTTTCACAAGGTAAATAGACTGAACTGTCTGAAATGCGTTACCTCATAGGAATTCCTGCTGCTCATTTCAACATATCCAAGTTGGTCAGTAGTTTGAACTTATCTTGAACTGATGCTAGTCAGTTTTGAAATAGATTGAGTTGCCTCTCAGACACTGTTAACCAAAAGCTGAGACTCTGGAAGCATTCAGTTGGCCGGTTATTATATGCAGAGGGAATACATAAATTAATAAAACAAAGCAGCTGCCAGTGCTAAAATTCTGAAACAAAAGCATCAATCGCTGAAGGAAGGCAGCAGGTCTGGAAGCAGAGTGCTTTCACTCCAGAGAAGCTGCCAGACCTGCTCAATTCTGTAGCAGTGTCACTTCTTGAATAATCTTTTATGAACAGACTTCTGTCAGAACAGTTTGGAGTTGGTTTTATCAGATAAAGCTGCATTTTATTGGAGTTTAAACCACATTCTGTTGTTCAGAATTGTATATTTATTTGCAGATGCCATTATACTTGATAACCAGGATCTCTCCAATCCAATACACAAAGACACATTTGGTTTTTTAACCTAACTGGCATGTTTGTAGCATGAGGAAAATGGAAGGAATTTGATTGTGTGAGCATTCGTTGCTGGGAATTAGGTTTGACAGGCTGTCAGCTGTTTGTATTAAGGATTAACAATGGGACAAAAACCTGAGGAAATCATTTCCCTGCAGGGCTGGTTCTGATCCTCTGAGCTCACTCTGACCTTATTCTTTTCTGCAACAGATTGCATCTAGTGATATGTGAAGAGGTACATGTCTCATCCAGTAAAGCTTTAAATCCCTCTTGAGATTCAGCCAAAATTTTTGTTAGAGGGAGTATGTCTTTATAACAGAGTTTACTCCCCTATGCACTGATCGTTGTGCCAATAACATCATTCAGTAGAAGTACTTTCTGTAATGTTGTCTGACTGAGTCAATCTGCCCTCAGTATATCTTTGAAAGTGTGACTTTTGTACTGCAACTACATTAAAGGTTTCGTTTCTTTGTGTCATCTTTCCTTCATTTCTTTAGTTCGTTCATTTAATGTGAACATTGTTGATGAGGCCAGTGTTGATTGTCCATCAATACTTAGTCTTGTGAAACTGGTGTTGAGCCACTATCATGAGCTGTTTTGGTCCTTGTGGCACAGTGTTGTCTGATCAGGAAGTTCAGAGTTCTGACATAGCCACGAGAAACAATATGCAAAGGAACCTTGATTATCTGAATTTTGGAATATCCAAACAAGATCACAAGGTCCCCATTCTTGGCTAAACTGTGTTATCCAGCGTTCGATTATCCAAACAAAATGCTCCCTTCCCGTGTCTTTCGGATAATCAAGGTTCCTCTGTGTTTCCAAATCAGGACGATGTGTGACTTTGGGAATTTGGAAGCAATGGTTTTCTCAACCTGCTCACTTTGCCCTTCTCGATGGTAGGGGGTGAGGGTTTGCAAGAAACAGTGCTTCTTGTAGATGGTACACACTGCTTCCCCTGTGTGTAGAAGTTGACAGTTGTGGATGGGGTGCTAATTAAGTATCTTGATTTGTACTGAATGGTGTTGAACTTCTTGAGTGTGGTTGGAGTATTTTTACTTCCCTTCAATTTAGCGATCCCACATTGTTCTTCAAGGCGCAGCAATGACTTCTCCAGAATCCTTTGCCAGGGAAACAACCCAGCCTTAACCAACATCATTTAAAATGGAGTAAGTTGTCATTCATTTAAAATCGTAGAATCTTAGAACAGAGGAGGCCATTTGGCCCATTGTGTATATTCTTGCTATGAACAGCTTGTTGGCTGCGTGTGCCTCATTGAAAATTTCACTTTGAACTCATTCAATTTACAAATCTTTTGGGATATTTCCTAAGTAAAGGCAAGCATTGTTCCCTCACATTGGTGCTGAAAACGTATAGCCAACAACCTCCCCCCACAATCCCTGTGCTCCCTTTACAGTGGCCCCTTTTGCTGGTTTGGCTGAGATGAGCTAACTCGGCACAGATGTGCTCAAATAGGGCAGGCTCCTATCAAGCAGAAGTAGTAGACCTCCGCAGGCATAACAGACTGTGAATAATTTCCTTTGACATTATACAACAACTCATATGACTTCTCAGAATCCAATTTTTTTTAAACAAGTGATTTTAGTCAAATAGTTACAAGTCACTGGGCCACTACAAAAGAAAGTCCTTCAGCTCTATTTCCCTGAAGACATATGCTTCAGGGATTCAATAATCTCCCTCGAGAGAGCTAAGTTATATAACCCTTTCAGTACCAATGGTTCTTTGGTGACTCTGCTTCGAGCCCCTGTTTTAAAAAGTGATATCTTTTTTAAAAATCCCCAGACCTTGGCACCTCATGCACAATATTGTGCTAACCATTTGCTGATTCAGAATCAAGGTGATGGAGGTAGATGAATAATGACCTTTGCAGTGGGAAATTGCCTCACCATGCGAAGCACTTTGACTATTGTACCTATTGTACTTTGGTGGTAAAGTGTCTCTTTTTCCCTTCCTGTGACACTCCTCCCCAGTGACACAGTTAATACTGGGAACTGAGTGTGTGGAGGACTGTGGGATTGGACCCACTTCCTTCCTGTACAAGGCACCTAGCATTGGTTTACCACATCCTGTACCAGTTGGTCATCTGCTGTACGTTCCCGTTTGTTAATTATTAATCAGAATTAACCAAGAGTATAGAATTGTGCAACATTTTATAATTTATTGCATTCTAGCAAAAGGAAAAAAGTTGAACAAGGTTTGCACTGGTTGCAGAAACTTACTGGAAGTCTTGATTTGAATGAGTTTGCTGAACAGCTGCTGTGGTACATTCCTGGGTTTCACCATTTGATATTTTGAATTATTTTAGTTTCAACAGAATCCAGGAAAGATTGGACCTGAGATGGTTGGTGACACGATGCAAACAAGTCTACAAGCCTGAAGGGTCAAAATGGCCAGAACTGAGTGGTGGCCTTGCATCCATTTTGAAAATCTCTAGTTGGTTTTCATGTTCCGTCACAGCATTGAAACAGTCTGAATGTTTCAGAGAAGACACTAAACCAAGTTTCCATCCACAAGATACGATTCAAAGTGGATCAGGGGAATTCTTCCTGGTATCGTGGCCAACACTCATGACTCAACCATCAATTACAAACAATGTTATTATATTGCCATTTGTGAGAGCCTTGCTCTGTGTAAAATGCCTGTCTTGTTTCCAACATCCAGTGACTGCACGTCCAAATGATTTTATTTTTATTCATTCATGGGATGAGGACAACACTGGCTAGACCAGAGGGCAGTTAAGAGTCAACCACATTGTGGGTCTGGAGTCAAGCGTAGGCCAGACCAGGTAAGGATGGCAGTTTCCTTCCCTAAAACACATTGTTTTTCCAACATCATTATACATTTAATTCCAGATGGTATATTTTCACTGAATTCAAGTTCCACTGCTATGGTGGGATTTGAACCCAGGTCCCCAGAACATTACCTAGGTCTCTGGATTAATAGTCCAGTAATAATACCAAAAAGCTATCAACTGCCCATTTATTGGTTGCAAAGTGCTTTGGACATTGAGTGGAATCCTCCCAGGCTCTGAATGATGCAGACAATGTCCTGACAATTCCTGAATAAGAATTCCGAGTGGGTACTTGGCAAGTCCACCTTGCCACTTGCTCCCCTGGGCTTCCATCTTAGACAACAGTCACCTGCATCTCAGGGCATGCTCTGTGGGCAGTGACTGGACACACAGACCTTGTTGTTGAATATGTTGCAGGCAGGGCTGGGGGTGGAAGGATTGGCTATCTCCCGTCTGTCCCGAGGGGAGACTACGTGCCACATCCTCCAGCTGTGCACCTCCTAGCACTGACCTATTTCTGTGTGAGGAAGGGGCACCCAGAATGAGCTAAAGGTTGCTCTCTCCACTCCCACTCTTTTTTTTCTCCCCCCCCCCACCCCCCCCCCCCCCCACCCCCCCCCCCCCCCCCCCCGCCATCTCCTTGCTGTTGATGCAGAGCATCAGCGGCCAGAGCAATGGAGAGCAGGTCTGTGTGTACATCTTCTTGGCAGTCCCAACCTGTCCATGGAAGTGGACAGACGCTCACCTGCTCCAGACAGCGCAGAGCTGACAGCGTTGAGTGGAGTTCTCCAACCTTTGGGGCAGTTTACTCAGAGCCTCTGACAAACCTGCCTGCTGCTCCACTGTCTGTTTGTGTATTTATAGAATCATAGAGATGTACAGCATGGAAACAGACCCTTCAGTCCAACTCATCCATGCCGACCAGATATCCCAACCCAATCTAGTCCCACCTGCCAGCACCTGGCCCATATTCCCTCTAAGCCCTTCCTATTCATATACCCATCCAAATGCCTCTTAATGTTGCAATTATATCAGCCTCTGGCAGCACATTCCATACCTGTACCACCCTCTGTGAAACAGTTGCCCCGTAAATCTCTTTTATGTCTTTCCCCTCTCGCCCTAAACCTATGCCCTCTAGTTCTGGACTCCCTGACCCCAGGGAAAAGACTTTGTCTATTTATCCTATCCATGCCCCTTATGATTTTATAAATCTCTATAAGGTCACCCCTCAGCCTTCAACGCTCCAGAGAAAACAGCCCTAGCCTATTCAACCTCTTCCTATAGCTCAAATCCTCCAACCCTGGAAAACATCCTTGTAAATCTTTTCTGAACCCTTTCAAGTTTCACAACATCTTTCCGATATTTGTATGGAGTTGTTCATTGACGATAGCCTGGAGAGTCCCCTCCTGTGTGGGGTCTGGCAGCTCTCCAGTACCCTGGAGTGTTTCTCCCTCCACCGCCTGTGGGGATGTTGCAGGGATGCGCTCACCGGAGTTTGCTCCTAATTCCAATCGGGCTAAAGTACCCACCAGTGGGTCAGGATGGAGCTGGTGGAGGGTGCAGGAGGCAGCCTTGCTGGTGTCCACTCTGAGAGATCTGTGGCTCTTGCTGGGAGATGGAAAAGGAGATGTCTTACAGATTGATTGCTGAGGCCACACAGATTCCACCGGTACCTGCAGGAGACGAAAGAGGGAGTGCTCCGTGAACGGGGGGCAGATATTCGCATATATTAGGAGGATGCGCACAGTGGCAGGGAATGGGAAAACAGCGATGGACGATGATTCTTACTCGGTTCATTATCACATTAGAGGTCATGGTCCTCACTGGCTGGGGCTGGGATCTTTTCCCTGTCGGGAGTGAGGAGAAGGAAATTGGCCGGCCTACCACCCATCTCGGCTCTTCCAGCCTGACTGAGGGCTGTTTTCTCCTGAAATGAGGAGGGGCTGAGTGAGCTGAAAGTGGTCGACACAACTGTTGGTGATGGTGTCGGTGGGGGAAAAGTGGTGAAGGGTGCCCAGTGAGTGAGTAGGCAATGCAGATGTCATGCAGGGTCAGTAGGGGATTGAGGGAATGAAGGAAGATGGTACATATGATAGTGAGAGTGGTAGACTACGGCCCTTGGTGGTTGGTGGATGCAGAGATGGAGTGAATGTGAGGTGGCGGATGAAAGATGGTACCATTTATGATTGTGAAGCGGAGAAGGTTTCATTCCTCCTGTATTGCTGGGCATTTCTCTGGATCATTGAAATGGCACTGACTTTGGAGTTAACTTCAGATCAGACTGGCACGGTGTGTTGGTGTGCTCTTGACTTGATGCACAACTGTGCTTTGAACATGGCACTGGTGCCAGGGATCTCAGCAGGTCCTGGCCGTGAGGAGGACCTCTGCTAGTGGTGAGAGGGAGTAGATTGTGAACAGGATGCTGTAGAGATGCGGGACATGGGCAATGAGGCATGTTTTGAAGGATGGTTTGAGAAATCTCACCTGCCCTGAAAGAGCAAAGCCTTCGATGGAACTTGTCAAAATGGATACTTAGCCGATTTCTAGTAAAATTTCAGCTTGTTGGGGTTGTGAGTGTTGCTACATAAATGCAAGTTCTGCCTGTAATGAAGTGGACGAAAAAAGTCTGCTTAGGATCTATTGGTCATTCTTAACTGCCTTGTGGCCTTACGAGATTCAATGTTTGGACAGAGAAAATAAACCTTTTTAGACTGAGTATTGTGAGATTATGAAAACCATTCCCAAGATTAGTGGTTGAGGTAGAACCTATGTCAGCATCCAGAGTTTGGTTAGATAGTTGGATTAAGGGAATAAGGAAAGGGATGTGGGAAGAGCTTGGATAAATATGATGAGGTGTATTTGTGAACATGGAGGATAAATAGTTTCTGTAAAGTTGTATTTCCACGTTGCTTTTTGACTGATGCTTGACATTCACATTTTGGTCAAACTACAAGAAAATTGTCCAAAAGGCTTGCACTGTTTTATAAGTGAAGTTTGTTTCTCTGAGTAAAAATAAAACTCTTAGAATATATGCTTTGTGACAAAGCAACTTAATTACCTCAGCCTTTGAATTCCATAAATCATTCAAGAAAGCAATGCCAAATCAAAACAAAAGAACAGAATTGTTGTTTGGCACTGGTTACAGGGACATACCTGCAATGCTTTCTCAAGAGTGTTGCTGTACAAGCACTTTACCTTGTGTACTGTAGCTATGGTGATTTATGGTCTGGCACCATGTCAAATAGACAAGTTGATCACTTAATTAGTGTTTCAGATCAAACATGAGGGGAATTGCCAATGCTCTAACTGTTCAAAAATGTTCTTGTGCATAATTTCCATCTTTTGATCTGCAGCAATAACATTTGGAGCAGTTGGCATTGAAATCAGTAGGCGTAAGCCGATTTAGCAGAGAATGGCCCAAGCTCCATCTGCATGGATATTTAAGGCATTGCTATTTTCCAGGTTTAGGATCCACAGACATGGGATTAGGCGGGGCGGGGGGGGGGGGGGGGGGGGGGAGGCGCTAATACTTGTTTACGGCCTTTTGCCGAAAAATGTTGGCAGTAGTTTGAGTAGGAGCAACGTCTATCCGATCATGATTCATCACTGGCTGCCTATCAAAGGTGAGTTATTTACTTTGTGCAAAATAATCAGACATTGCCAATGCGGAGCTGGGAGGGGATGCTTCCTGACTCCACAGCACATACTATTGCTTCCACCAACTTCGCCACATCCCCCATCTAGTTAATGCTCTGCTCCCTGGTGAGAGGCGATGAGGCCATTATTTAGTTGTTGCGGACAAAAGCTAAACACTCAGCGGAAAGAATGAGGCCCAAAGACAGTTGTTGGGCTGGATCCTTCTGGTTGGGTGCAGTTAACTGATGGTCCTCTGGTTATGGACCTGCCAACGAACCAAAACAAATTTCATCCCATCATTTCTCAATCGCCTCTGCTGAAACAGTGCCTAGTTTCAACTCAACATAATTAAACTGTCATTAACTCATCAGCCGCGGCATTATCATTTCTGTTTGATTCAGGTAAAGTACTGTTGAGGTTTTCATGCAAAAAGAGATTACTGCAGATTGGGTGAATCATAGTTTAGGAGCCAGTCAGACTAACCTCACCATTGGTACAATGCCATTGCAGCATAGTGTGACTTCTGATACCTCAAAAAGTGACAGTTCTCCCTGTGGGAGGCTCAGCAGGATGTCTGGCTGGAGAGTATCACAGCATAATCTGGTTCATCTTCACTCTGTGTCCACAGGCAATCTTTCATTAAACAGGGTTGTGGGAAGGTATGTTGTATTGTTGCCTTGGATCAGATAAACCAGCTGACATCTGATGAGGTGTCACCTGAAATGTTAACTCTGTTCCTCTTTTCACAGATGCTGGCTGCTGTGTTGGGTATTTCCAGCATTTTTTGTTTTTACCTTCAGTGACTATTGTGTTAACTCCGAGAGGATCATTCGCTTATGGAGAGCCAAATGAGCCATCAACATAGCATGTAGATTATATTCTTAAATATTAAAGCAAGTTAGCTTTATTGAGTTCTCTCCACCTTTTTCTCAGTTATTTTTCATTGTACTTACTTTAGGCTGTAATAATATCCCTTAGCTATTAGTACAGCATATCCAACTTACAATCACTTTCGCTAGAATACATTCAGAATGGAATGTGCTGCCAGAGGAAGTGATGGAGGCTAGTACAATTGCAACATTTAAAAGGCATCTGGATGAATAGGAAGGAATTGGAGGGATATGGGCCAGGTGCTGGTAGGTGGGACTACTGGTCGGCATGGACGGGTTGGACCAAAGGATCTGTTTCGTGCTGTACATCCAAATGACTCTATGACTCTGATTTCTAGCTACTGAGAAAGAAAAAGATCTCACAACTTAGAACGTGACAACACAGTTTTAGTCCCCTTTATTTGAGAGGCATGTTGTTGCATTGGAGTCAGTTCAGAGGAGGTTCAGTAGATTGATTCCAGAAATGAAGGGCTTGCCTTCTGCAGAGAGAACTCTTTAGAGTTTAGAAAAATAACAGGAGATCTGCAGAAGGATTTGACATGCTGACGAATGGGCAAAGAAGTGGCAGATGGAATGCAATATGTTAAATTGTGACGTTACACAGTTTGGTACAAAGAATAGAGGCGTAGACTATTCTCTAAATGGGGGAAGGCTCAGAAATCAAAAGCACAAAGGAATTTAGGAGTCTTGGTTCAGGATTCTTTTAAGGTTAACATGCAGGTTCATTAGGCTGCTAGGAAGACAAATGCAAAGTTAGCATTCATTTCAAAATGGCTAGAATACAAGAGCAAAGATATGATTCTGAGGCTGTGTAAAGAGAAAATGATGTCCGCAGATGCTGGAGATCAGAGTTGAGAATGTGGTGCTGGAAAAGCACAGCCGGTCAGGCAGCATCCAGGGAGCAGGAGAATCGATGTTTCGGGTATAAGCTCTCCTGATGAAGCCCTCCTGATAAAGGGCTTATGTCTGAAATGTCGATTCTTCTGTTCCTCAGATGCTGCCTGACTGGCTGTGCTTTTCCAGCACCACTCTCGACTGAAGCTGTATAAGGCTGTGGTCAGACTGCATTTGGAATATGGTGAACAGTTTTGGGCCCTGTATCTAACAACAGATGTGCTGGCTTTGGAAAGGATCCAGAGGAGGTTTACAAGAATAATCCTGAAATTGAAGGGCTTGTCATATGAGGAGCGGTTGAGCACTCTGGGTTTGTAGTCAATGGGGTTTAAAAGGTTGAGGGGGGAATCTGAATGAAACTTACAGAATACTGAGAGGCCTGGATAGAGTGGATTTGGAGAAGATGTTTTCATTAGTAGGAGAGACTAGGACAACCTTAGAGTGAAAAGATGGCCCTTTAGAACTGAGCTGAGAAGGAATTTCTTCAGCCAGAGGGTGGTGACTGTGTGGAACTCATTGCCGCAAAAGGCTGAGGACGCCAAGTCATTGAGTATCTTTAAGACAGAGATAGATCGGTTCTTGATTGGTAAGAGGATCAAGGATTATGGGGAGAAGTCAGAACAATGGGATTAAGAACCATTTCAACTATGATCAAATGAGGGAGCAGACTCATTGTGCAGAATAGCTTAATTCTGCTCCTGCATCTTATGGTCTAATTGATGCTTATAAGATATTAAAGGGGATTGACAAGGTTAATGGAGATCATTTTTTCCCCCCCATGTGGCAATCTAAAATGAGAGGCCCTAGTTTTAGGATAAGGGAAAGCAAATTTAAAACTGAAATAAGGAAAAATTACTTCTCTGAACGGTTCATGAATCTGTGGAATCTATTACCCAAGAGTGCAGTTGATTTTGATTTTCTGTGTGTCATTTCTCTACTGAAGGGTTTTTATATCTTGGGCACTATTTTATAATGATTCCTCCAGAATCTCATTGTTGGTCTATAACTTTATTTGATAAAGAAACTCTTCTCCCCTTTCTAAGATGGTTAATTATGGGACCTTTAAACTGATGGACGTTTAACGTGGAAGACATCTGCTTTCTTGAAACAAGTACTTTCTTCTTGCAGTCATGATATGGAGATGTTGGTGTTGGACTGGAGTTTACAAAGTTAAAAATCTCACAACACCAGGTTATAGTCCAATAGGTTTGATTGGAAGCACTAGCTTTCAGAGCACTGCTCCTTCATCAGGTGGCTCCTTCACCAGCTGATGAAGGAGCGGCGCTCCGAAAGCTAGTGCTTCCAATCAAACCTGTTGGACTATAACCTGGTGTTGTGTGATTTTTAATTTTCTTCTTGTAGTATCCTATAATTCTGGACCATGGAATGGCTTCTTGCTTTACGGTTGTTTTTAGATTACATTACATTACAGTGTAGAAACAGGCCCTTCGGCCCAACAAGTCCACACCGACCCGCCGAAGCGAAACCCACCCATACCCCTACATTTACCCCTTACCTAACACTACGGGCAATTTAGCATGGCCAATTCACCTGACCCTGCACATCTTTTTGGACTGTGGGAGGAAACCGGAGCACCCGGAGGAAACCCACGCAGACACGGGGAGAACGTGCAAACTCCACACAGTCAGTCGCCTGAGGCGGGAATTGAACCCGGGTCTCAGGCGCTGTGAGGCAGCAGTGCTAACCACTGTGCCACCGTGCCGCCCACCGTGTCTGTAGGTTCAGACCAGGTAAATTCTTTTTGATGGTGTCCTGTATATGTGAATAATGGCCTGGCTTCTATGGCACATATGCAGCTCAGCTCCATTTTGTTCAAACACATTTTCACTCTCAATATGCTGAAATATTGGAGTTGAGGTATGTTCTTCAACTTGTTGATTAGATTGGACTCAGCACCATCTCTGTAACTGGCAGTGGATAATTCTGCTTTGCAAGAAAAATTTTCCTCAGTGATGAAAGAATTTTCCACGTGTGACTTCTTTCCTGTTGACAGTATAAAATGCTTGTGTCCTGCCAAATTAGGGAATCACAAATGGGTTCTTACTTCTGTTTGGATTCCACCAGGAGGAATTCCAATGCAATAATAATGCAAGAACTGATTGTCCCTTGACTGGTTAGTTTGTTTCTGAACAATTTGTTCTCTTGGAACTATTTGAACTGCTCTTGCTATTTTAAGAATTTTGAGGCCAAGATGTGGATGCAGATGTGAAGAGTTCTGATTGTGAATATGTAAACATTTTCAACTCTCATTTATTCCTTATGTTGTACTGTTACTTATACTATGCTCCATGTATTCTCTTCTGTTTCTTTAGCTATAATATGATTAGGAAGTAACATACAGATCTATATCTAGCTTAAAAACAATGGATATCCATTGACATAAGCACACATAATGAAACTTAAAAATATTTGGATCACCAATTTCCATTGAGGATACCTCAAATCCTTTTGTAATACAAGTATATCATCCAGTGAAGTGCTCTTTCTAATAAAGTAGTCCAACAGCAACAATCTCTTTATATAAGTAAGCATTTGGCTGGTCTGAGACTTTTGTACATTTTTCAGAGTCAAAGAGTCACAGACATGTACAGCATGGAAACAGACCCTTCGGTCCAACTTGACCATGCCGACACACCACCCTCTGCATGAAAAATCTTTTAAATCTTTCCCCTCTCACCTTAAACCTATGGCCTCTAGTTTTGGATTCCCACAACGCAGGGAAAAGACCTTGTCTATTTACCTTGTCCATGCCCCTCATGATTTTATAAACCTCTATAATGTCACCCTTCACCTCTGCTCCAGGGAAAACAGCCCCAGCCTATTCAGCCTCTCCCTATAGCTCAAATCCTCCAACCCTGGCAACATCCTTGTAAATCTTTTCTGAATCCTTTCAAGTTTCACAACGTCCTTCCTTCAGGAGAGAGATCAGAGTGGCCTAACCAATGTCCTGCACAGCTACAACATGACCTCCCAATTTCTAGACTCAATGCTCTGACCAATAAAGGAATGTAGATATACAGACGTATATTGCCGATATGTAGTGCTTATGCCTGTGAGGCTTCATTGATTCATAACACTGACACTGACTCTTAGTATCTGCTGTGCTGATTTGTCACCTGTCCATACCTTATAAAGTGAGTAAGTTATCTCAAGAATTGTTTTCTCCAATATATCTGAACCTATGTTCATTTGACCCGTCTCTGACATTGAATCTTTTCACACTACTGTTTCTTCTTAGTGTGTTCATTTATTGCTTTTCTTTTAAAGCTGATTTAGGTTTGCAGCATTTTGATGTTGTTTTAAAATTGCTGTCTTTGGTGGCTCAGTGGTTAGTACTGCTGCCTCACAGCACCAGGGACCCAGGTTCCATTCCAGCCTCAGGTGACGGTCTGTGTGGAGTTTGCACATTCTCCCTTTGTCTGCGTGTTTCCTCCGGGTGCTACGGCTTCCTCTCACAATCCAAAGATGTGCAGATTAGGTGAATTGGCCATGCTAAATTGTCCATAGTGTTCAGGGATGTGTAAGTTATGCATTAGTCAGGAGTAAATATAGAGTAATGGGGAATGAGATTGGGTGGGATTCTCTTTAGAGGGTTGGTATGGACTTGTTGGGCTGAAGAGCCTGTTTCCACACTGTAGGGATTCTATGATTTATATAAACCCTGTTATTGCAATATTGCAGTTTTGTATTTGTCTGCAAGCTATTAACATCTTTACATTGTTAATAATGTCTGGAGTGCTTGGAATAAATTCAATGAAATAGCAAAATTGGAATTTTACTTCTTTTAAGCATGAAATTATCTTTGTATAGCAATGTTGTATCTCTGTGCTGCTTACCAGAGTTTCCCAACTTTCTAAATTACAGAAATTTACTTTTCTGCATTTCCCTGTCTTCTGCAGTGAACATTAAGGTTACCTACTTCTTTCCAATTAAAATAGACTTTTCCCCATCTTTCACAGTCCAAAACACAGTTTTCTGTCCCCATGCATAGTTTTTTCAAATAAACTTCTGTGGTTATGACCTTAATCTATTTTCTGACCAAAAGTTACAGCTTAATTGTGCATCCTGATCTTCTAAAAACCTTAAGATTTTTCCAACATGCTTTGTCTGTTTGATTCTTTTTTTCAAATCTTTCAAACTTGCCTTTTGGTTGCCTGAAATAAATCGTAACTTTTCTCATATTCTGAACTGGTATAAAATTAATTTTCAGGTCCTTGTTCCTTTTACTGTAGCTGTGCCTCCTGGACCCTACTTGCGCTGCTGTTGGTATTCTTTATGAAGGCATGTGCTCCTGTTTTCTTATATACCTCCTGTGCTGTTAGTGTAAAGTTTACCCCCTTTGCCTCGACATAATTAACTTTCCTCTCAGAACTCCCTGCCACTCCCCCAGAGTTGTCATCTTTCTTTCCAGATGGCTGGTCTTTCAACCCAGCCCACATTGTTTTTACTATTCCTCTTACCAGTGCTGAGCTGAACGTTTCCTTCTGGAGTGCTGCTTTACGTTGCTGCTGCTCCCAGAAAAGCTGCCAAAGATATTTTCTCAGTCAACTTGGATCATTATTACACACCTCTGTAGCAGGCGGGACTTTAGCCCTGGTCTCCAGGCTCAGAGATATGACATTACCATTATACCACAAGAGCCCCCCCCCCACCCCCCCCCCCACCCCTCCTGGAAAGCTGCTGACTTCTTGTTGGTTTATGCATTTCAGTTGCTGACTGCCTGTCTGTGTCTTCTTAAAGGAGTAACAGATTTGAGGTGGTAAACTCATTTATTTTTAGGATCTATTTCCCCCAGGTCAAATGGATTCTCTCAATCATTGTTATTTTGATGTATTGCAGCAGTGATGCCCACCACTGATCACCTGGTCACCTTGAGCTCTGCCTGATTCACATATAGTGCTATCACCTAATCTCCTTTCCATGCTGAGTCTAGGGGCCTGGCTGTAATGGTAGAGGATATGCCACTAATGAGTCTTAACAAGAAGAGGCGCTATTCTGACGTGGCAAGAAGCAATTTATTGCATCAATGCAATAGATACAGATAACATTGACAAGTTAAGTCTCTTTAGATTATTAGGAGCCAGAGTAGACAGTTCTGCCCCATCTCCCCTGTAAGGTGCATGGTCATGCAGACCTCCAGCTGCTGGAAGGTTCTGTGATTGATGTGTCAATGCATTTGGCTTCTGCCCCTGGAGGCTGCTGCTGAGGTTAAGCTTCAGAGCTCTGCATTGTGAAAAAACAAAATTAGGAGGCACCCCATTGTTTCTCACCCCATTGGAGTTTCCTGGAAGGCAGCTTGGTTCTCTATCCAAAGATGGTGTAACATCACCAGTTTGAGTGGGGCTTAATACAGCATCAACATTAACTTTTTTTGGAACCATTAATGTACACAACGTGGTACTATTCAAAGAACAATAATAGAGTTCTCCTGATGCCCTAGCCAAAATTCCCCTATCAAATAAAATCACTAAAATTGGTCACTCAGTAATTTATCTCTTTTCTGTTGGATCTTGCTATGGCTAGAACATTACAGAGACCAAATTGTTTTGTTGAGGAAATTAGAAGTGTGTTGTGTGATGCAAATGCTTCTTCAGTCTTTCTGAGTGAGGATTCGATGTAACCATCCCAAATAAGAACACTGACCTGGGATACAGCCTGATTAACTCCAACCAACTTGGCCAGCTCCTGGACACCTTTCACTCTTCTACTTAGTATACGGTCTAATCCTTTCTTAAGGAACAATCTGTTGGATGAACAAGTTTAAATGTCCTTGTGATCTAAGACAAAATGTACACAGAATATGAATTGAACTTCATGGATGGTTTAGTGATTTAATCCACATCAGATAATAAAATGCAATTCCCTAAAACACATTGAGAGAGATAGAGCAGCTTCATGTTAAGTTAGTAAATATAACTTGGGCTGTTACTGCTGGGATGTAGTTAAGTCTGTGTCTGGCGATAGGCCAGACTTTCCCAGAATTCTAATTTGCGAGTAAATATATCAATGTCCAAACCTATAACAACAATTCCCAAAGGAGACCTTTCATTGAGAGAAGAGACTGTGCAATGTTAATAACTTATGGGTAGCCACAATGACTGTGCTCTCTCCATCAAAGTTGTTTTTTCTTTGCTATAATTAAGTTCTAAAGATAAGCCAGATTTCAGTTCACATTGACATTAAGTTATCAGGCAGTGACACTGCATTTCTCCTTTGAGACCTTTGAATGTAAAGTAAATTTAATTATCAGTTTCACTATTGAAGCAATGTCTTAGTAATACCAGTATTCTTTTGCATTAATAAATCTTGGTATTGATGTTGAAAAACAAATCCAGTTTACTCTATTCTAAAGTATTTTAATGTTTCAAGCACTAGTAATTGATTAGTATTCCTATAAAATTTAATTATGGTGACCATTTATGGTCAGTTTGGATAGCAACATATAATGTAATAGCAATCACTCTTTCTGTATAAGTTCATTCTGTTTTGTTGTCTTAATAGTGGAGCCATGCATTAGTTTTGAACTCAACTTAAGAAGGAGAGAAAAATTATGTTTTTTTTTACTTAAATACAGGAATTACTCTATTCTGATGGTAAATCATGGGCAGGTTAGCGTGCGTGGGCACATCTCTCGCCTTCTCCCCATGCTTTGACTGTCCATCCAAAATAAAAGCAAAATACTACAAAGATCCAAAATAAAAACAGGAACTGTTGGAGAAACTCAACAGGCCTGGCTGCAGAGAGAAACCAAGTTAATGTTTTGAGTGCAGCAACTATTCGGGCCTTGAGAAAGTCAGCAGTTTTGAGTCATTAAGAAATAAATATTTGCATTTTCAGCCAGATTAAACTGAACTGAACGGGTCTGCACGAGACCATCAAGAGAATTTGCAATGGAGCTGACGTACCAGATCATGTGAGGCACCGGCAACAGCCAGGCTATTTCTGCTCCAGCATTGCACATTTTTTAATGGTCATCAGTTGTTTATTTTTTACAATAGATTCCCTAAGTGTGGAAACAGGCCCTTCGGCACAACAAGTCCACACTGACCCTCCGAAGAGTAATCCACCCCTCTCTGACTAATGCACCTAACCATTATGGACAATTTAGCATAGCCAATTCACCTGACCTGCACATCTTTGGAATGTGGGAGGAAACTCACGCAGACACTGGGATAATGTGCGAACTCCACACAGACAGTTGCCCAAGGCTGGAACTGAATCTGGCACCCTGGCGCTGTGAGGCAGCAGTGCTAACCACTGAGCCACCGTACCACCCTTCTTCCTGCTGAAAAGCCAATTCAAACTAGCATTGAAAATGTTCAAGTGTTTCATGCATATGGGTAAAATATTCCAGTGATTCTTGGGGCTACTGAGGTGGGTAGCTTGAGTTAGGATGTTTTCTGACTTGTTGGACCCACTTCATTAAGAGTTCCCCTGAAGGATGAGGTTTTCACTTGAGATGGCAAGTATGGGATAGGACCAAGTCTGATAACCCTGGAAGAAGACAAATGCAGACATGAAGACAGATAAGTGCAGAGGCAGGCTGGTTAGAAATCTCCCTTAGGTTTTTTTGGGACTCTTCCCATTTATTTTAGAAACTGTTAGTTCATCTAGCCCTCACCTCTCACTCCCCCACCTTGCTCCCCTTCCCATCCCCCACACCTCATGGTCCCTAAAACCTCCACTGCCACTTTCCTAACCACTGACCTAGTATCCACCATAGTCAGACCTGGTGAACCAAGTAGAAATGAGAAAAGTAAACTTCTAGCAATCTGAGCCCGGCACACTTGATACTGGGGAAAAAAAGTCAAATTTACTCAATCTATCAGTGACTCCCACACAGTGGGTTAAAGCCCTTGATGCATGTATTTGAACTGAGCACTCAGTGAAAATGTGGTTGCTGAGCTCAGTTTTCACACATGCGTAAATTACACCTCACCCTCTTTTCCCCTTCCAGTAAGAATTGGTTTTCTTGAATTCTTTTTTATTATTTGTTCATAGAAGAGGGTGTCACTGGCTAGGCCAGCATTGATTGTCTATCCCTGATTGCCCAAAAGGCAGTTAACTATCAAACACATTGCTGTTAGGTTGGAGTCACATGTAGGCCAGACCAGGTAAGAACAGCAATTTCCATCCTTAAAGGATATCAGTGAGCCACGTGGGACTTTATGACTATTGACAACAGTTCCATCATCACCATTAAACTCTTAATTCCGGATAGAATTTGCATTTAAATAAAAAGCTATCATCAATGGGATTTGCACCTTGGTCCCCAGAGATGTAGGACTTTGCATACTAGTCCCTTATTAAGGTTTTTGGAATCTTCCAAACACCATGAAAATCTCATCCTTCATCCCTGTTACAGAGAAACAAATGAAAAGCACAGAGAGGACATTAGTGAAGTAGTTATACTAAACAGTTCTCAACTTCAACTCTACATGGCTGTTTGCTAATCATGTTTCTTGGCCAAATGATCATGATGATTTGGTTCATAAGTCACTGAATTACATATATTTCCAGTATTTATCCTATACTTCCTAATTAGTTATGTCTGTGCTAAGTACCTAAGTATTTCTTGAGTGTTTTTCAATTTAAAAATGAACTTTGTTCTTCAAACTGACTCTTGTTATAATTTAAGCGGCCTTAAGATACTCTGTACCGTGATAAATAAACTGCTGCACTGAATGTTCTTGCTATCTTCCACTTTCATGTTTAGCTGGGGGTGTACAGAGAGTGGTTGAAGGAACCATCCTCACGGGTTAACTTGGAGTGGACAATGGGAATTCACAGGGAACAAATCCAAGGAAAAACACTCAGAAAAATGCAGCTTTGTCTAGAAACAAGCATGTCATTAGACTTCGATGTTGAATTTTAAGGTCTCTACATTTTATAGATTCAAGAGTACGGTGCTGGAAAAGTACAGCAGGTCAGGCAGCATCTGAGGAGCAGGAGAATTGAAGTTTCCGGCAAAAGCCCTTCATCAGGACTCTGATCTCCAGCATCTGCAGTCCTCACTTTCTCCGAGTACATTTTGTGGAGCGTTTAGTTTTACCCTGGCACATTGACTGAGTTTGCCAGCTCCATCAAAAGCCTGTTGTGGAGGGTGGCCATAACATGTTGCTGGAGTTTAGCGCATTTTGTGATCTCTTTGAACACGTTCAGAAGTTCCCCAAAAGGTTTATATGAGCAGTTCTAATGAAAGGCCATAAGCTTGAAAGTAAACTGTGCTTCTCTCTGCTCATGTTCTGTCAGATCTGCAGAATTTTCCATTGTATTTACTTTGAAGTGAGAATTAACATCAGAACGCTTGGATTGCGTTTCTCAAAATCATTAGGATAATGGTGTGTGAAGGGAAGTTTTTCTGTCCATCCATTTGAGTATGTTGGATCACCTGGACACAGCAAATAGAGGAATATTGGGCAGAGAGGATTCTAAGGACAAGGAGGAGCCGAGCTAATGTTTCAAGGTACAGTACAATGCCTGCTAGAGATCTGCAATAAAAACATATGGAGAACCCCTCAACAGTTTTGACAGCATCTCTGGTGGAAGAAATAGAGTTAATGTTTTGAGTCCAATATGACTCTTTTATTGGTCGGAGTAATGAGTACAGGAGTTGAGAGGCCATGTGGCTGTACAGGACATTGGTTAGGCCACTGTTGGAATATTGTGTGCAATTCTGGTCTCCTTCCTATTGCAAAGATTAGATTAGATTCTGCAGGATTAGATTAGATTCTCTACAGTGTGGAAACAGGCTCTTCGGCCCAACAAGTCCACACCGACCCTCCGAAGAGCAACCCACCCAAACCCATTCCCCTACATTTACCCCTGACTAATGCACCTAACACTATGGGCAACTTAGCACGGCCAATTCACCTAACTGTACATTAGATTAGATTAGATTACTTACAGTGTGGAAACAGGCCCTTCAACCCAACAAGTCCACACCGACTCGCCGAAGCGCAACCCACCCAGACCCATTCCCCTACATTTACCCCAGCACCTAACAACACTACGGGCAATTTAGCATGGCCAATTCACCTGACCTGCACATTTTTGGACTGTGGGAGGAAACCGGAGCACCTGGAGGAAACCCACGCAGACACTGGGAGAACGTGCAAACTCCACAGAGACCGTTGCCTGCAGCGGGAATTGAACTCTGGTTCCTGGCACTGTGAGGCAACAGTGCTAACCACTGAGCCACCGTGCTGCCAATATTGTGAAACTTGAAAGGGTTCAGAAAAGATTTACAAGGATGTTACTAGGGTTGGTCGATTTGAGCTATAAGGAAAAGCTGAACAGGCTGGGGCTGTTTTCCTTGGAGCGTCAGAGGTTGAGGGGTGACCTTATAGAGGTTTATAAAATCATGAGGGGCATGGATATCATAAATAGACAAAGTCTTTTCCCTGGGGTCGGCGAGTCCAGAACTAGAGGGCATAGGTTTAGAGTGAGAGGGGAAAAGATATAAAAGAAACCTACGTGGCAACTTTTTCACACAGAGGGTGGTACGTGTATGGAATGTGCTGCCAGAGGAAGTGGTGGAGGCTGATACAATTGCAACACTTAAAAGGCATTTGGATGGGTATATGAATAGGAAGGGTTTGGAGAGATATGGGCTGGGTGCTGGCAGGTGGGTCTAGATTGGTTGGGATATCTGGTCGACATGGACGGGTTGGACCGAAGGGTCTGTTTCCATGCTGTACCTCTCTGACTCTATGACTGTATGACTCTTTGATGCAATCTGATATATAATGGCAATTCTTACAACTGAATTGTTTTTTACTTGAGCAACATTTCTATGCCTGGAAACATCCCTTAATGTTTTAACACTTTTGCATTTAAGTCAACACCGTCAGTGATGAGTGGAAGGGGTTGACCAGCCTTTTATCAGAAAGTCTACGCTCATTCTGATTTTCACCTCCTCCTAGCACAAAACAAGTTTCCTGTATCTAGCATTCAAAAATATTTCATCCATCTTTCTGGATTTGCTTTTTCTGATTTCATACTGCTGGAATGCTGTGATTTGCTGCTCTAGGAGTGATTATTAGGCACATTCTGCATCATTTATGCTGTATGCTCGGTTTTTTCCATTACGTCCAGCCAAGTTTCACCTGGCTTTGATTAAAACAGGACTGGGAACACGGAATGGAATCCTGAGGAAGTGTTGCTCGTGTATTGGATAGCTGTAGCTGCCAAGAAGTGAAGGCAAGATTTCGAAATATCTGCCTTTGTTCAAATCTGAAACTTCATTCTGTGTTCATTTCTGTTTCTAATCTTCTCTCTTGTTCTCATTCTGACAAATATCAGTAGGACTCTGCTGCCTTCCCAAAGGAGTTTTTCTCTATCTCTGACCCCAGACAATGGAGTTCAACACATTCGTTGACCATGGAAAGCATCACAACTGGACAGTCTTGCATTCAACCAGGGGATTCTCACACATGCGTGTGCTTTAGCAGTAACCATCACACAGAAATCAAGAGCTGGAATCTTGGCTGAGATATTGTTTTTTCTAACCCAAGGGTGTGAAGGCTACTTTGTAGCTTCTGCACTGACCATGGGGCACATATCCGTTTCTATTCATAAACAGATTAGGTTTGATCCGAATGAGCTTTGTGTGTGTGTGTGCGTGTGTGTTTGCAAGTGTGTGTGCGCGCGCATGCGTTGCATTTTTGCTGGTTGAATATTTCGCTGGAGCTTGGTATGACTTCATTGCTTGCATGCTGAGATCTTTGATTTTTAATATCAAGTAAATCCAAATGTAACGTTTTGCTGAGTAAGCATGCTGCATTCAGAAAGCACCAGATAGACATTAGGCCCATTGTTTGAAATTAAAATGGCTGTTAAATATTAAACTGTGTTTTATTGTCTGGATACTGCTAGTCCAGACACCTGCTCAAGCCTATTAATTGCTAATTTGTGATTTTGACTTCTTGAAAGTTTTTACTTTACTAACAGTGTATTCCAGATGAAGGGCTCCTGCCCAAAACGTCAATTTTCCTGCTCCTCAGATGCTGCCTGACCTGCTGTGCTTTTTCCAGCACCACTCTGATCTTAACAGTGTATTATGCCACGGTCTCCCCATGTCAGCATCACATGACATTCTCAAGACCTAGGACTCTCTGGATCAGAGATTTACTGCTTCAGGACTCAGTGTGTGTTGGAAGAGCAGCTTGAGGAGCTTTGAGTAGGGCGACAACAACCTCATTGTTGCTCTCACAGAGATCTCTGGTAAAGGAGCTTCCAGTAACCGACTGAAATAGGGCAGGAGCTGGCACTGATGGAGAGGGTGTCTCACAGGATGATGCCATGTTTAAAAGATTCAGCCACTCTACTCTAGTCATCACTTGGTATACCGCATTGCACAGCGGTCCAGGCAGTCACCATCCCAATGTTGTGCCCATGTTGGCAGTGCCATCCATTGACTCAGCACAGGGTGTGTTCTGCCACCCTGAAGACTTCAGGGCTTAATCCTTCTCCTGGACCAATATTGTAAGAGAGTGTGTGGAGAACTCACTGCTTTTACTGAGGGAAAGCATTCAGGAAAGACACATTGACCTTATCTACATTTCACATTGAAGACATCTATCAACTTGATGAAGACTGATTCTGTGTTAGGTCCTGATCATTACTGTTCTTTGGTACATTACAATAATAGAAAGGAATAATGTGGCATTCATGGACCTTGACTTGTGACTGGTTCTAATAAAGGCAATGCTGAATATGGGAGGAATATGGGAGAATCTAACTGGGGCCTGAATGATATGGGCTATGTGCAAAATGTTGTAGAATTGTACGAGACACTCTGTGAAATCTATCTTGACATTGGGAGCAACTCTTAGTTAAAAGATACAAAGTTCCATCTATGCTTTGAGGCAAGATTCTCACTAGGCAGTGGTGAGTTACTTATTAAGTGGGATTATTGAATATTAACAACCTTATTAGCTGCATATCTCATCTCAGTAAAAAAGCGACTTTCTATCAGAACAGGTACCTGGTGCCTTGTTACAAAGTGCCTCCAAGTTGGACACCAGCCACCAACATATCAGAGCACATTCTGTAGCACCAGCCACATGTGCACACATTAGCATCTCATAAACGATATCCTTTAAAAGCCCTCATGGCAGATCTGTGATTCACCGGCAGTACACTTCAGCACTTCAACGCTACACCTTGGGGTGCAATAGCAGCTAGGACTCTCAGGGGCACGCACCCAACTCAGGGACTGGACAAGGCTATGTCTCTGGGCTGTTTGAACATAGTACAACACAGTACAGGCCCTTTGGCCCTCGATTATTGTGCCAACCTTTTATCCTACTCTAAGATCAAACTAACCTACATAGCCTTCATTTCACTATCATCCATGTGTCTATCCAAGAGTCGCTGAATGTCCCTAACGTGTTTGACTCTACTACCCTGTTGGCAGTGCATTCCATACACCCACCACTCTCTGTGTAAAGAACCTACCTCTGACATCTCCTCTAAACCTTCCTCCAATCACCTTAAAATTATGTCCCCTTGTGATAATGTTTTTTGCCCTTTGACTATTCACTCTGACTATGTCTCTCATCATCTTGTACACCTCTATCAAGTCGTCTCTTACTCTTCTACGCTCCAATGAGAAAAGCCCGAACTCCCTCAACCTCTCTTCGTAAGACATGCCCTCCAGTCCAGGCAGCATCCTGGTGAATCTCCTCTGCACCCTCTCTAAAGCTTCTATATCCTTCCTGTAATGAGGTGACCAAACTAAACACATTCCAAGTGTGGTCTAACCAGGACTCTATAGAGCTGCAACATAACTCTGTGGCTCTTAAACTCAATCCCTCGCTAATGAAAGCCAACACACCATATGCCTTCTTAACAACTCCATTAACGTGGGTGGCAACTTTGAGGGATCTATTGACATGGACCCCAAGATCCCTCTGTTCCTCCACATTGCCAAAAATCCTACCTTTAATCCTGTAACCTGCATTCAAATTTGACCTTCCAAAATGAAGCACTTCACATTTCTCCAGTTTGAACTCCATCTGCCATTTCTCAGCCCAGCTCTGCATCCTGGCAATGTCACGTTGCAACCTACAACAGCCCTCCACACTATCCACAACTCTGCTAACCTTGATGTCATCGGCAAACTTACTAACCCACCCTTCCACTTCCTCATCCAAGTCATTTGTAAAAATTACCAAGAGCAGAGGTACCAGAACCAATCCTATGGAACACCACTGGTCACTGACCTCCAGGCTGAATACTTTCCATCTATTACCATTCTCTGTCTTTTATGGGCCAACCAATTCTGGATCTAGACAGCCACATTTTCTGTATCCCATGCCTCCTTACTTTCTGAATGAGTCTACCATGGGGAACTTTATCAAACACCTTGCTAAAATCCATGTACCTCACATCTACTGCTTCACCTTCATCAATGTGTTTTGTCACACCCTCAAAGAATTCAGTCGGGCTTGGGAGGCATGACAGCTCACAAAGCCATGCTGACTATGCTTTTCCAAGTAATCATAGATCCTGTCTCTCAGAATCCTCTCCAATAATTGCTTGCTCCCTCAACACATGCTCACTTTGAACCTACCTGGATGCTCACAGAATCTCTGCAGTGCCTTTTCGTATCTTGCCTCTCAGCCAGAGATATCAGGCTCACAGTTCTGTAATATTGCTTTGCCATTTACTGCAGAGACACAAAGCCAGGAAGCTTGTCATTATTGTCAGCAGGCATCTGTCAAGGAAGGAAGATAGATGTCAGTCAGAGGATCCTGGCTCTGTAAGTCAAGGGCAGTCTCTAATACAGGCTGAGCAAGGTCAGCTGCTCAGGATGGTCAGAGTCAGGACCTTCACTTCATAAGAGATGAGGTGCCGAATATTGGTCAGCCCACCATCCATCTTAACTCTCTCCCCCATTGTGGACTGTTTTCTGGAATGGGTTGGGGCCAGGTGTTATGGGAAATGACAGGGTGTGCCATCGCTGTTACTTTCGGTGGAGGTGGAAGGTGTTCCTTGTGAGTGTGTAGGCAGCCCAGAGGGTGTGCAGGGTCAGTACTAGCAAAGGGCTAAGGTTGCTGAGAGAAAGTGAGGGAAGAAGTTGCAGATAATAACGAGCGTGGGAGAGCAAGAGTCTTGGTGGGAGCTGGTGAAGTGGCAGGGAGAGAGACTGAGTGAGTGCGAGGTGTCAGAAAGAGATGGCGGTACTTATGTTGGCAGAGTAGAAAGGATCATTGACCTTCTTCCTCAAGGACTGGACATTCCTACAAATGGCTGAGACTACTCTGATCTGGGTGGCAATCTTGGTCCAGGCTGGCATGGGACTGGAGCAAGACCATGTTTTGCTCTGCACCATCCCATCAAGCAGGACTTCCAGCTCTCTGCCCACAGACAGAGTGCCAATTTTCCCTTCTCTGCCATGCCCAGGGGAAAACTGGGAACTATGCATGGGAGCTCCAGACTGACAGGACCTATGCAGTGGTAGCAGGAATGCTGCCCAGTCCAATCTGGAATCTCCCGGCAGAGGTGTGTTCTTCCAGGGACTGTGAGTAGTAGAATTGGTCCAGGGTAGGATGTGAGGGCAAGGGCAGGTCGTTAATCAGGTGAGTTTGCTGAGATTTGGGGAGAAAATTTCCTAGGCCTCTTCTTGCAACTCGATGGAGCTGACACATGGCCAAAAAAAGCATAGGATTCACCCCTAGGTGAACTCGACATTTCAGTTGAACAGCGTCAAGTTATTTAGAATCCCTCAGTGCTCTTTGAGGCACAGAGCCAATGGCCAAGGTGCCTCATGTTGATCTCCTGCTTTTTGGGGAATACAACTGGGAATACAAAGCCCAGCCCTTCATGAACCCCTCTCCTGTAACTACGCTTGCACTTCTCAAGGTGTGAAACAATTCTTCAGATGCAGAACTAAGCAGTCAGCTACTCACAAGCTCCCCCTGCAATGTTTACAGAAGTTTCCAAGTGCTCCCAAGCATCACTGAAACTGTTAATTGGATACCTCCCTTTAATTGATCCTCTGACCACTACCATCTCCTATGATTTCCCAACCTCACCCCTGTTCCACAGCTACATTTTCTGTGCCAGGCACTGACTGTACAGAGGGCTAACATAAATGGTATGTATGAGCTTGCTCACAATGTCTGGTGATTGCAACCTCTTCAGTTCTGCTCACACCACAGCCCTCAAGCTGTAGTTCTGGTGCCACTTAGGATGGATTACAGTAACAGACCTGATGTGAATGCTTCTTTGTTCCTTGTACATTTGAGGATCTATGTGTGCCTTTGTTTATTGTATTTCACTGAGACCTTCTGAGGCGAACAGTATTTAATCTTTACTGGAAATAATTTCAGACAAGCAATGACATTAACTGTTTGCCACCGACTTCCCCAGAAAAAAAACATGTTTATTTTAGCACTTATGTATTAAATATTTCTGTTCATTCTTGTTATGTTGATGCCTTAATAACTGACCTTAACATTTCTGGGGGAGTTCTTCAAGTTTTGGACTAATGTTGTAAATGGTTACAAACGGAGAATAAAGCAGATTTTTCAATTTACTTAAAAGTGATTCTGAAAAAAAAACTTTACTTGTGTATGTGGACTATACTTGTTTCTTAAAACCTGAATATTTATTAAAATTGGAGGCACAGGAATTGTAGTTTGAAATGAAGTGAACATTGTTCAGGCAGTGGGAAAGTTACTGGAGCAATGGGTGACAGGAAAGACCACCTCCTGGTAAGTTACTTTGTTTACAAGGTTAAAAATCACAGAGCATCAGGTTATAGTCCAACAGGTTTATTTGGAAGAACTAGCTTTCAGACCGCTGCTCCAACAGGTTCACTGATGCAAAGACTTTGAAGAGGTATATGAAGAGAGAACTGAGAAAACTGCAAGGTGGAAAATAATGGAGAAACGACTTTTCAATTGTTGCTATGTTATCATACTCACAATTCTGAAATATTTATTGGCCAGCTTATCTCAAAGTTGCTTTTAATGCACATTTTGACTGATCTCCACTTCCCTCTGCACAACCTCAGCGGATTGTTTATTTCTGTTCACAAATTGGCTTCATCACCAGAGGACACATTCTTCAGTGATCTGCAGCATGTTATCAAGAACAATGTGGTAAATGGAATTGAGTCATGCACCTTTCCAAAATATTCGATCAGAAGAGTAAACATGAGACAAAAATGTTTTTGCGTCCCCAAACTTCTTCACCACAACATGGTCAATGCACTGCCCAGCAGGTACTTTACTAAGGTTGAGGATGAGGGCTCTGATTTCCTGCTGCCCATTGAGAAAAACACTTTGGTCCATTTCTATTATTCAATATGAAACAGTTTCCTGTAGTCAGATAGTGAATGACTAATATATTATTGCAGGTAAAATGATGAAACAAACTTCTCAATGGACATTGGTGCAATTGGCTGAAGGAGCTCACAACTGATGCTTTGACTTGAATCTTCAAATCTAATTTAGAGACATAGACTCATACAGCACAGAAACAGAGCCTTCGGTCCAACTAGTCCATACAGACCAAACTAAGCAAATCCCACTTACCTGCGCTTGGCCCATATCACTCCAAACATCTGTTATTCACGTACTTATCCAGATGTTTTTTAAATGTTCTAACTGTACTTGCATCCATCACTTCCTCTGGAACTTCATTCCAAACACGAACCAGTCTCTGTATAAACAAATTGCCGTTCCTGTCATTTGTAAATCTTTCTCTTCTCACTTTAAAAATATGCCCCCTGGTTTTGAACTCCCTTACCCTAGGGAAAGACCCTCATCATTCACCTTATTTGTGCCCCTCATGATTTTATAAACTTGCAGAAATAGAGAAGGCAAAGACCCTGAAATATCCTGGGATTGGATTGTACCATATAGGCCTTTACTTCTGGTGTTACCCAGAGTGTCTGGTCAGGATAAGGTCATTTAATTATTGTGGCCTGAATTTCATGGTCAGCAATAAAGCAGCACCACTGACCTTGAAGAAAGATCCATGAAGACCTAATAATCTTGTCGTTTGGACCTCCTCTTTCCCAATGATAGTTCAAATCTGCTGTCAAGTACTAATGATGTCACCAGGCAAAGTAAGCAGCCAACCACATTGAAGATTTTTCACAGAAAACCAGAACATAAAATGTACTGAGTTCTTCACTTTTAATTATTTTTGCAAAGAGCATAATAGATGAGTTGGGCATTAACTTGGAATTAAGGAAGAAGATGAAAAATTATATGCAAACTTTAAAATTACTATAACTTTGAATGGAGGGGTCAACAGAAGGTGCATGCTGGGAGCAGCACTAGGCATACCTAAAAATGAAGTGTTAACCTGGTGAAGCTACAGTAGAGGAATTTGTGCATGCTAAACAGCATAAACACTGCGTGATAGACAGAGCTAAGCAATTTCACAATCAACAAATCAAATCAAATCAGAGTCCTGTCACATCCAGTCATGGATGGAGATGGACAACTAAATACTTCACTGGAGGAAGTGGCCTCACAAATATCCCCATCGATGGAAGAGCCCAACACATCAGTGCAAAAGATAAGGCTGAAGCATTCGCAGCAATATTCAGCCAGAAGACGCCACACCACCACTATACTGACTGGGAAATATATCACCAGTGTCACTGGGTCAAAATCCTGGAATTCTCTTGTTCACGGCTTTGTGGGTCTACTTACAGCACGTGGACTGCAGCGGATCAAGGAGGCAGCTCAAACCTTCTTGAGGGCAACTAGGGATGAGTAATAGATGCTGGCCCAGCCAGCAATGCCCATATTCCATTAATTAATAATAAAAAATACAGAGAAACCTTTCATTCCACAAGTATAATGTTAGTTTGACAGTGTCAGTCATGCTGTTCTGTAATAATTATGAACTCAGTATGAACAACACTGTTGTATCTCATTCATTATATTTCAACATTATCAAGGGTTTTTCCTTGATTTGGTTGCAATGGAAACCTGCTTCATTCTGCTGAAAATGGTAAATGAGTCTGGAAATCACAAATCCCATCTACAAACATGATATCTCTCACTTTGCAAGAACAGGAATGGGGTTGTGTTTAGATTTGCACTTGTGCCTCTTATAAAGGCATGTGACCATTCAGAACATGAGCTGCTCCAGTAAAATGGGATTTTGTTTGCCTCAGAGTGTAACAATTCAATTGTGCAGAGTTGACCTGGTGAAAACAGGTTCAACCTCTGGGCATTTCTTCGATAACCAGGGTATCTGCTTAGACCCACCATTTGGGCTGGTCAGTGTTCTTTGATGTTGCAAAAGTTGGCATGAATGTACATAAAAAGTGCATAAGCTAATTAGTGACGAGTTCATTGGAACTGCCAGCAAACTGGCAGAAACACCTGTTAGAAGCAGCTGCCAAATGGAACTGTCAAAAATCTCAAGCTGTCACACTGTCAAGTTTTTTAAAAGTCCTGCCCTTCATATCTTTGCAAAACAAATCTGGAGGTTTTGTTTTGAAGAACAACAGCTCGATATTGAACTTTCTGTTGACATAGACCTGAGGGCTTCCATTAGTATTTTGATTCTCCATGACTGATTTCTCTGATGTTTTATTTTTTAATGTTAAAGGTTAAGGACCAGACCAAACGCCCTCAAAATATATGAAGAAGATAGCCTAGACCATAACCTTTTCTTATTTTAAAAGCGAGTGCCAGGTGTTGTGTTCCAGATGTAATTTGATTGGGTCAAACTACCGATCTTGAAGCAAAACATACTTACGCTAATGGTAAAACACAACAAAAGAAAGAAAAAAATTGGAATAACTTAATTCTGTTGGAAAACTTAACAGAATAGCAGATTATTTAACTGCTAAACAGTGACTGTTCCAATATTTAACATCACATAAACACGCCCTTGGCAAAGGCAAATTCAATAAAATAGATTGTCTCACAGGGAATTCTCCAGACCAGGAGGAAAAAAACATCCAGAGACAACTCTGAGAGACAGTCGCAAGGAGAGATAGAACATAGAACATAGAACAATACAGCACAGAACAGGCCCTTCGGCCCACAATGTTGTGCCAAACATTTGTCCTAGCTTAAGCACCTATCCAATTGCCGCTTAAAGGTCACCAATGATTCTGACTCTGCCACTCCCACAGGCAGCGCATTCCATGCCCCCAACACTCTCTCGGTGTGCGCTCCTCCACCTTCTTCACAGTCACCCTGACTGTGTTGCGAATGCCCTGGCCAGGGCTGCGAGCGGCTGCTGAGGCCATAGCTCTGAGGTTGGCTGGTACCTGAATTGGCGTTAGGCCGAAGCCAGCATAATGATCCACCAAGAGCAGGTCAGCACAACCAAACGATCCTCCAACGTCCAATCATGATCCAGCGATGGTCTCCAGCAGCTCCGACGACTCGCAACACGATCCCCGTGGTTTCTCTATTCCGCTCTGTGGGACTTGATTGGCCAGGACCTGCTGGAGGTGTATGTCAGTATGCTTCGGGCAGGTACCATGAGCGAATCCATGAGGAAAGGCATCATCACCCTCATCTACAAGCGGAAGGGGGAGAGGGAGGAACTCAAAAATTGGAAACCAATCTCACTGTTGAATGCGGATTACAAAATTCTGTCAAAGGTAATCGCCAACCGGGTCAGGTCTGCTCTGGGGTCGGTGATTCACCCTGACCAAACCTGTGCTGTGCCGGGCAGGAAGATCGCTGAGAGTCTCGCACTCCTCAGGGATACGATCGCCTACGTGCAGGACAGAGGGTTGGACACCTGCCTGATCAGCCTGGACCAGAAGAAAGCCTTTGACAGGATATCACACATGTATATGAGAGATGTTCTCTCCAAAATGGGCTTTGGGGAGGGAATCTGCAATTGGATCAGACTGCTCTACACCAACATTGTCAGTGCAGTCTCAGTCAATGGGTGGGAATCAGATAGCTTCCCAGTCAGATCTGGAGTCAGGCAGGGCTGCCCTCTCTCTCCTGCCTTGTTTGTGTGTTGCATAGAGCCATTTGCCGAGTCCATCAGGAAGGATGCGAACCTGAGAGGGGTGACTATTCCTGGCAGCGGGGGCCTGCAGGTTAAGGCCTCCCTGTACATGGATGACGTCGCCGTTTTCTGCTCGGATCCGCTGTCCGTACGCAGACTCATGTGCATCTGTGACCAGTTTGAACGGGCCTCGGGGGCCAAGGTAAACCGAGGCAAGAGCGAGGCCATGCTCTTCGGGAACTGGGCCGACCAATCCTCGATCCCCTTCACCGTCAGGACCGACCACCTGAAGGTGCTGGGTATTTGGTTCGGAGGGGCTGGGGCGTGTGCCAAGTCTTGGGAGGAGCGTATCAGCAAAGTGAGGCAGAAACTGGGCAGATGGAAGCTACGGTCGCTCTCCATCGCGGGAAAAAACTTGGTCATCAGGTGTGAGGCACTGTCATTGCTATTATACGTGGCACAGGTCTGGCCTATTCCCAGAACCTGTGCCGCTGCAGTCACCCGGGCCATCTTCCAGTTCATATGGAGGTCAAAGATGGACCGGGTCCGAAGGGACTTGCTGTACAAAGATCTGGGCAACGGGGGAAAAAATACACCCAATGCCACCCTCACCCTGATGGCCACCTTTGTGTGTGGCTGCATCAAGCTGTGCGTGGATCCCCGATACGCAAACACCAAGTGTCACTACGTACTGAGGTTCTACCTGTCCCCGGTGTTGCGAAGGATGGGCCTGGCCTCGCTGCCGCGGAACGCTCCGAGTAGTTGGCCCGTTCCGTATCTCCTGTCCTTCATGGAGAAGTTTATGAAGAAAAACACCTTTGACCACAAGTCCATCAGGAAGTGGTCAGCACGTAGTGTCCTTGAGACCCTTCGGGAAAAGGAGAGGGCGGATCCTATCGAGCGGTTCCCTGAGCAGACTGTCAAAGCCATTTGACAGAATGCCTCATCGCCAGAACTTTCCAACAAGCACCAAGACATGGCTTGGCTGGTGGTGAGAAGGGCTCTGCCTGTGAGATCCTTTATGCACGCCCGGACTCTCAGCCGCACTGCACGCTGCCCTTGAAGCGGCTGCGGGGGGGGGGGGGGGGGAGACTGTCACACACCTCCTTCTGGAATGTGCCTACGCAGAAGAAGTCTGGAGAGGAATGCAGTGGTGTTTGTCGAGGTTCGTCCCGAGCAGCGCCATGACGCGGGACTCCGTGCTCTACGGCCTGTTCCCCGGGACGCACACCGAGACGAACATCAACTGTGCCTGGAGGATCATCAACTCAGTGAAGGACGCTCTCTGGGCGGTCCAAAACCTGTTGATCTTCCAGCTGAAAGAGTTGACCCCGACTGAGTGCTGCAGACTGGCACATTCCAAGGTCCAGGACTACGTGTTGCGGGATGCGCTGAAGCTTGGTGCAGCTGCCGCCAAGGCGCGGTGGGGAAAGACCACTGTGTAAAGTCTGCCTGCCTAACAAAGAACAGGGGGCCCATGCAGTCATTTGGGCTCTGCTGACGCCTCAGCTAATTGTATGGGCCTATGATTGCAAAATGTACAGACCGGTATAAAAATGATAAATTCTGATCTCTGTATGTACATGTTTACATATGTATGGCATGACCAACTGTCCCGACCATCAAATTATTTTATGAATAAAGTATATTTTTGAAATAAAAAAAAAACTGGGCCTGTGCTATCTTTGAGGAATGAAAGGTGATGTATTGAAACATAGAAGATTCTGAAGGGGGCTTGACATGCTAGACACGGAGAGATTGTTTCCCTTGTCTGGGGAAAGTAAAACATAAAGACAGTTTCAGGTTAAAGGATGGAGTATTCAGCACTAAAACATGGAGAAACACTGTCATTCAACCAGTTGTGAATTTTTGGAATTATTCACTCCAGATGATGATGGATATTCCATCATCGAGCATATTCAAGACTGATAAAAGGAGATGTTTTGTTTTCTTAGAGGATCTAAGAAATATGTACAACTGAATGGAAAATTGAAGCAGAAGATCACCCAGGACATGACTACACCTTCCCATTTGATTGTTATCTTGAGTTCACATATGAACAATCAAATCATTTTCCCCAACTTGGCACCTCGATGCATTTTCAAACCAAAGTTCTCCCTAGCAACTCCAGACAGCATCAGAGATGATCTGATCATCAACCCTATCACGCCTTTCCTTTTCACCACCCCATCTGGCCAAAATTCTTTTAAAACATCTCCCCACTCTGATCCTAAAGTCACATCTTTCATGAGCTTCTCTCCTATCTCCCTTCACTCCTTCTCTGAGTTCATCTTGCCCATGAGACCTCAGTCTTGTACAATGTTCCAGTTAAGCTGCTTGGCTATGCACGTGCACACATTCTGATGTTCCATGCATGGTAATTGGTGTTGGCACGCTGACTGTGGCATTGATTTCTGCCATTCGCGGGTGTGGGAGGTAAGAAAATTGGAGGGAATGCCATTTTTATAACCTCAATCCTATTCTGGCTAAAATGATCCAGGCAACCTACACTTCTGTGCCCTATGTTGGCTAATATTGTGAGTGGTTCTCTCTCCTGTGGAAATTTTCCATTATCAATGCCCTCCACAAATAAAACAGGTCTTTTCCTCAAGTCTTTTCAAATTACCACCCCATTTCCAAACTTCTTTTCTTCTCAAAGGTCCATGACCATGTTGCCTTTCAAATACAATTCCATCTTTCCTGGAATTCCATGTTTTGAATTTCTCCAGCAGGTTTCTGCCCAGCCACTGTACTAAAACAGTCGTGAATGACAACTTATGGTCAAACTTATGAAGGTAAGATATCCCTCCTCATCCACCTTGACCTGTTTGCAGCTATTAACATAGTTAAGCAAGCCATTCTCCTACAATACTTCACCACTGTCTTCCAGCTGGATGACTGCTCCCATCTGAATCTATTCTTAGGTATCCAACCAGAGCCAGAGAATTGCAATGTTTTATTCTTAGAAGGGAATCATTGACAAGACCAGCACTGATGCTCATTCCTAATCACCCTTCAGAAGGTGCTGATGAGCTGCTTATCTGAATAGCTTTTCAGTCTATTTCAGAGGGTGAAGATTGTGTGGACCTAAAGTCACAACTCGACCAGTCCAGGCAAGGCACATTTCTTCCCTAAAGGATATTAGTGAACCAGATAGGTTTTTATCTTCATCTGTTTGTTTTGTGGGAGCCAGTACTTGGGCAAGAGCCTGGGTATTCGGATATCTCCCAGCTCCACAAACCTGAATCCCAGAAGTTGGAATTATTATTCCTAGATAAGAAGCAGTACAGGTTTTATGGGTGTCATGGAGAGTAATCTTGGAAGTAGTGCAGAGGATATCAGTTGCAGAGGTGGAATGTGCAGAAGAACTTGCTCAGTGCTCTGGCACTTTGTCAAATGTTTGCAAAAGCTCAGTAAAAATAAAACCCACCCTCCAGTTCTCACCCACTTCGTGCCCCACATACTGCACACAGGTGTTTCCCCACCCCCCACCAACCCATAAAACATTTAAAGCCCAGGAGTTTTAAATGCCTTCACAGAAACTGCGACTGTCTTTTATGGTTCCTTTTCCAGATCCGTTTGACAGTTTCTTTTGACACCTCTTTTTACATTTCCAATGAGTTAATATACTTTTTAGGCACATTCATGTCAACTTTAAACAATCCCAAAGGGTAACCCTTACCTCTTCCAGAGAAGACCCTCACACCTCCCAAAGGGCAGCTTACTTCTCTGGAAAGGAAATAGACTTGCACCAAGAGGAGTCTGGGATTGTATCTGAAAGGGTATCTGACCTCTCAAAACATGTACCCCACATCTCCAGAGATCTTCAGTAATTGTAGAGCTTCTCCTACTATGTCTGAAGTACATAGGTTGTATTTTTAATTAACTGCAGGTAAAAGTTAGATGAGCCTCAGCCGCAGTTTCCTCATGAACCGCATTTGTGCAAATTAGAGACACTTCATAATTTAGTAAGAGAAAGTGAATTAGATGCTGGAGATCAGAGTCGAGAGTGTGGTGCTGGAAAAGCACAGCAGGTCAGGCAGCATCCGAAGAGCAGGAGAATTGATGTTTTGGGCATAAGCCCTTCATCAGGAATGACGCACTCTCCACTTCATAATTTACCTCTCCCGGAATTGATAGGTATTCAGAGTACAGGATTTCTGGATTCAGCTATTCAGATACAATTTTATAATGACAGAAAGGTTCTATGTTTTTAAACAAATTCAGGCCAACCCTCTCTATGCCAGATTTGTCAATTAATTGAATTTAAATTCCTTCACCTTTCATGATGGGCTCTGAATGTGAGCATCTAAGAATGACTGAGTGTCTGCATTACTTGTCTGCCCATGTTCCCAACACACCACCATCCCAGTTGGAATGGCTCCTTTTCCTATCCCTCTATACTGTTATTGTTGATGTCACTTCAGAACTTGTCCCTGGCCTCCTCCTGTGTCTCATGGACATGCTGTCTCAGTTTCACCATCCAAAGACACAGTGCTTGTCCTCCTTATTGATGTGTGTGTTCTAATGACACACAACTTCACCTCAACATCCCTTCTCTCGACTCCTCCCCTTTTGCTAAATTTTCAGGCTGCCAATCTGACATCCTGTACTGCATGACCAGAAAGTTTCTCCGGTTAAACATTGGGAAGACTGAAACCATTTCTCTCAGTTTCCAATCTGAACTCTGTTCCCTGGCTACTGACTCTAAATCCATGAGTCTAAGACAAAGTTTGTAACCATGGTGTCACATTTGATCCCAAACTCCTTTTGCTGTCATTGCTAAGACTATCCATTGACACCTTTGTGAGATTGCTTGACATCTCTCTGTCTCAGCTCACTTGATGGTGAAACCATTATTCTTGCCTTCCTTACCTCTATATGTTATTCCAAAGCATTCCTTGTTGGTCTCTCATGTCCACGCTAAATAAACTACCGGTCATCTCAAACTCTGCTGCCTATGTCCTAACTGTTGGAAAACCCCTTTTCATTCAGCTTTTTGAATCTCTCGATGGCCTCACCCTCCATATATCTGTAAGCTCCTGCAGTCCCATGACTCTTCAAAATGACTGAACTCCTCAAATTCTGGCTCTTGTAGGTTCCTGATTAGAATCACTGCACCATTTTGGTGATGTCTTCAGCCGAATAGGCGCCAAGCTCTGGGATGCCTTTCCTTCACCTATCCACGTTTCTGTCTTACCTTATTCCTTTTAAATCTATCACATTGACCAAGTTTTTTGTCAGGAGAAAGTGAGGACTGCAGATGCTGGAGATCAGAGCTGAAAATGTGTTGCTGGAAAAGCGCAGCAGGTCAGGCGGCATCCAAGGAGCAGGAGAATTTACGTTTCAGGCGTGCCCGAAAAATCGATTCTCCTGTTCTTTGGATGCTGCCTGACCTGCTGAGCTTTTCCAGCAACACATTTCAGCAAGTTTTTTGTCACTTGACCTAACATTTCCCTATGTGAATCAGGGTTATGTTTTGCTTTATAATGCATCTGTGAAGCATCTTGGGATATTTAATTGCATTAAAGCCACTATATAAATATGAATTGTTGTTGTTCCCTCATAGCATTCATCAATCAATGAAAGACACATTGAGATGGATCCAATGTGGAATTGAATGCAGTATAAGTTTATGTATTAACTCTCAACACTAAATCATCAAATTTGATAGAAATAGAGTTGATGCTGTCTTCAAAATGAAAGATAAAATCTTTGTTCATGTGGATCAGTGATGCATGGTTTGGGGTCTTGAGTGAATGTGTTTAAATAGTTCCAATCTAGCTCCTGATGACCATCAGCAGAACATTAACCTCAGAACAGATGCCTTGAATAATTACATTTTAAAAATTGTGCTGTGGCTTCTACTTTGTTGCAACAAATTGCTTGAATTAGACTGACAGTTTTCATTTAGAAACCTAGAGTTAAATTATATAATGGAAATTTAAATTTCTTGTGATCTGTTGGTTCAGTTATATCTACAGTTTAATATAGTCCTGTAGATGCACACTGTGGGAACATATTTACATCCTTGAAACCATTTACCATGACTCACAGTTTTCAAAATCAATAGCATTTTCCCATCACTGATTGACATTTTCTAGTAAAAGTGCTGTGAATATCTTTGCTGACTCCTAACTGACCCACGTCAAAAGTGGTGGCTCCTCTGTGTCTATTGGACTATTGGGATAAAATGCCAATTATTTTCCTAAATGCTCAGATGCAAGATGTGTTGATCTTCTCCAACATCTAAAAAGACAAGATAATGTCATCAGAACTGTAATCCTTTCAAAGTAAATATTTCATTGTGTGACCTTTCAATAGTTCAAACTTTTCCGGTTTTGTGTTGATTTGTGAATGACAATGAAAAAGAGTTCAGTGACTTCATCCTCTCAATTTTCCAAACAGCTGAAATTCCATTGTGCAGCTCATTGCATATCCCATCCAATCCTTTGATAGGTTTAATGTCTTGCAGAAAGCACAGAGGATAAGCAGTGTTGGGTACATGTCTGTTTTATAATGATGGATTTGTCACACAACTCTAACCAATGGCTATGAACCTGCAGACTTCTAAATGAGAATGTTCACTTCTAAGCTGAAAGCACAAAGAACATAGGCTCGTTTTTGGAAGATTATAGTGTAAGCAGATCCAAAGGTTGAGACTCCAGTTGTGTATCAGTCTACAGAGGGGGATGTTGCTAAGCTAATTATATAGAAAACAGTGGGTACTTAAAAGTGACTACTGAACTGTAATTATTTGATGGCTTGAGATAATGTCATAAATCATGGCAGAGAAACTCAAGCAGGTTAAATTGTAATCTGAAACCTAAGATTACTGTCTGGTGATTATCCACATAATTAGTTTAGCAATAAGTACAAGAATTTGGCTGACTTGTGTCTTGCTCTGATCTCCAATTGACAATATAAACACAGTATTAAACATTAAGCAGTTGTCTTTCCTTCTCCATGACTTTATGGAGATTAAGTTTTCACTTGGAAACACGGCAAACATCATACAACATTCTGAACAGATGTTGTAATTACCTTTCCTTTTATTAGACAATTCTTGCTCTGTCGTTTTTCTGCAGACCTTCCATAAAGTTTCCAATAGAAGAAAATTAGAACAACTGGAAATTGCGGCATGTATATAAAACCAATGTTTTTAAGGACTTCCAGCCTTCTCATACATGATCAGAAGCACATGTTTGATTAACCCCTTCCTGAAGCTCTGAATTTTGGAAGGGAGTGGAACAAAGGATTTTTCCATCTTTGCAATGTCATAAGAAAAGGAAGTATGCTGGTTTGTGATCTGCAGAAATAGATTTAAACTCATAGTTGTCTTTGGTTATTCCTCATTGCCTCAGTGGCTTGGCACACGCATGCATTTAGCAGGAAGAAGCATGGAGTCTTATCATTATTCTCTGCTTACTGGAATCACCAATAATGCAATAATTGCATGGCTAGAGAGTCCTGGAAACCACAGGGGTATTCTAAACTGCTGATAAAACATCTAAATATGACTTTGGGTAGGCTCAGCTCCACCCTCCAAAGTTTTTCCAAGTTATGTAAAACCTTTAGAAGTGTTTGGCTATCCTTTAGTTTGGATATGTTAAATTTCGGAAGGATGCTGAGTTTTCAGCAAGGCTATAGATGCGGTTTACCAGATGATACAAGCGATGAGGGTTCTCAGTTCTGTAGAAAGGTTGGAGACTCTGGGATTGTTCCCCCGAGAGCAGGGAAAGTTAAGACGAGACCAAATAAATTGTTTCCACTCACAAGTGGGTTGAGATCACCAGAGGTCGCAGATTTCAAATAATTGACAGAAAAGAAAGAGAAGCTTTTAAACACAGAGGGTTAGTAAGATGCAAAATGAGCTGCCTGAAGTAGATTTCTAAAAACCTTCCAAATGACGGACACTGAAAGCGGGTTCATCTGCAGGGTTTTGAAGAAATAGTTGTGATGTGAAATTAAATTGACAGCTCTTGAAAGAGTCAGTACAGGCCTGACAGCCCAATTGGCTCTTCCTCTGCTGTAAGATTATGTGATTCGAATATGCTGATGATTCTTAGATTTGTATCTCAAGATTATGCAGATTGAACAGTTTGTGCAATGGGTTTCGATGTATCATGTATTTGCCAATTATTTTGTAGGTTCTGAGAGATTTCAGAGCAGCAACAATAAGTTTGATAAACAAAGTTTGAATGACCTCAGTTCACTGATGAATTATATCTGATAAAGAAGGTTGCTCATAAATTGGAAAACTGATTTTACAAACAAAGCCAATGAAGTATTTTGCAAGCAAATGTTAACTGTCTTTGCCTTCAAGCATATTCTTAATTATCAGACAATCATTGAACAACATTTACTGTGACAATAATTTGGAATGCTAAAGTTTACTTGGGAACAAAGCAGTTGACATGGTTGTGGCAAATATTCCCATTGCTCAATGTCTTCTATTAAACATAATTACACTTAGTGCTTTGATCCCATTTAGCATATGCCATCCTTGGATTTGAATTTCCAGCCAGAGCTGATGACTATTTAAAACCTAACCCCTCATTTTATCTCCATCTTGTTATGGAGCAGCAATAGGAAAGTTCAGCAGCTCTGGCACATGGAGGGACACAGCAGGACGTTGAAAAGCTGAATAGACACACTGTGACCGACATGGAACCTGTTTGTCATAAGAGAGAAATAAAGGAAACTGTTGTATATCAGCACTGGCTTTTTGTAGCAACCTAAACGTTTGGCACTTTTAAAAAGGCATTCTTATATTGGCTATTGTACTTTACTCTCATTACTGAGGGGGTTTAGTGAAGGACAAGGGTTTAGTGAAGGACAACATTTCTATTTTACAGACTTTCAGATTTGGTATTCCGAGAATACTGTTCTTTGGAGCAATAAGGAAACACTCTGTTCCCTATAATCATCTTGCACTTGGGTGATGTTCAAAGCTATAATTACACTTTGTACTGTGAACGTGAAAAATGCTTTGTTTTACATACTCTGTGCCAATGAACAGAACAGCTCCCATTTGGCGCCTCTTATCATTCTAATCTGTGGTATCTCGCAGTAATATGTTTTGAATTGTAGCTGGCTTTAATTAAAGGAACATTTGGATCTACTGATGGGCAATCCTCAATCACAATCTTGGCCTCAATGTTTTATTATATTTGTGAAAGGACCATAAACAGGACAGCTTTTTGCACGTTTTTGTCCGGCGTTCCAGTTTGTATGAAAAAGTACCATTACTTAAAGCCACTAACTTTCAGAAAGCATCCTCGAATATCACATTTGAGTATATGCAGTCCTCCCATTCCTGGAGAACATCCAGCCAATGCAGAATTGGAAGCAGGAAGAGTGAGTCAAAGGAACTGGAATAGGCAGGTACATCAGCCACATGTATTAAGATCCACCTAAAAATAGGTGGAAGTGCATAGCACAGAAATGATATGGATACCTTTCAGCTCCAATGGGAACTAGCTCTGCAAATGGGAGTCAATAAAAGCAGACTGGAACATAACTGACCTCCATTAATGGTTGACTACCCATCAAAAATATCCATAACGTTTATTTTAACAAAGTGAACCTTTCACCTACAATTATTCTGGAATTTGAGTGTTTAAAAGAACCGAAATGGAATTTTGTGTAAATGTGTTTAGTTGGTTAACAAATATTGGATTATAAAAATAACCAACCCCATGGGCGGCATAGTGGCTCAGTGGTTCGCTCTGCTGCCTTACAGCACCAGGGACCCAGATTTGATTCCAGCCTTGGGTGAATATCTGTGTGAAGTTAGCACATTCTCCCCGTGTTTGCATAGGTTTCCTCTGGTGCTCTGGTTTCCTCCCACAGTCCAAAGCTGTGCAGGTCAGGTGAATTGGCCATGCTAAATTGCCCATAGTGTTCAGGGATGTGTAGGCTAGGTGCTATAGTCAGGGGAAATGTAGAGTAATAGGGTAGGGGAATGGGTGTGGGTGGGATACTCTTTGGAGAGTCCATGTGGACTTGTTAGGCCAAATGGCCTGTTTCCACATTGTGGGGATTCTAAGAAATATATGTAGTTTTTGTTTCAAATGGTAATTTTGAGCTGACTCACCAGGGATCGATAGTATTTGCATATTCCAACTGTGTGCATTGTGGAATCAATCAAGCAGAACTGAACATTGAGGTTACACATTTTCATGTTATTGCGCCATTGGTGTACCTCATAGTGCATAAGCTTGAATGTTTTCTGCTTTGAAATGATGTGAACCTTGCTACAAATTAGAATTTAATGCAAATAAAACTACTGGAGCCTAACAGGGATAGCCCTGCTTGTCATGGTAAATTTTACTAACCGTCCGTTTCAATGTGTCACATTAAGAACCACGAGTGAGGTTGAAAGAACATGATGGACTGAATAGCCTCTTTCTGTACCATAACAAATCTGTGATTTTTGTTGCCCAAAGTTTCAGCAGCATCAAGGCAAACTATTCTTGCCCTGGGGCTCAGACAGGTATCAGGCTCTTTACTCAAGTGTACAAAGATAGTCATGGCTTTTTCAGGCATTGGCCCCACTGATACGAAAAGCATTATACAGCTAGCTCAGAATGGATGTATATTTCCTGCTGAGTATAACAGGTTGAGGTGACCTGTTAATGCCCCCAGGGCGGGGCTAGGTTGATGTTCTGTTGAAGCATGAGCATGTGGGACAAGATGAATGAATTGACTGTCCTTCATTTGTATGTTTGTACCTTTAACCCGTTTTTTTGTCCTTTTCATCCTGATAATGAAGTGTGTAAAACACCGGACACCAGCTTGGTTTGTTTGATACTAAGGAAAATAATTGTGCAAAATTATAATGTCAAACAACGTCAATGGGTTTAAAGTCTTGAGAGTACAAATTCGTTTATATCCGCAACTGTTAAAAATGGAAAATCGTGAAAGAAGAATGCAACGCCTGCAAACCATGTTTTGATTCCAAGAATTAAACACAGTCAATCATTGCAATAGTCAGCTGTTACTGGTCACTATACTTTTTCCGTTGGTGACACGATCTTGCGATAACTGTACCAATTGTGCCTTGTTCCTGTTACTATGTAAAGTTCCACTTCTGGTACATGCAAATAGTACTGAACTAATTGCTTCTTTATAACCCTCTTACTGTAAGTTACCTTACAGCAGCCAACTAAATGATTACAGTAAAGTGCAGGCAATTTTTTAAACAAATAAAGATTACCCTTACAGTAATTAACCCCCTAGGGTGAGTGTTCACTGCTGTACCAACAAATTCACCTGTAATAAATCATGAACTCTAACTTTTACAATGTATTCTAGAAATAACTGTGGCAGGATAAATATTGAATAAGTTCTTCTGACATGCTGTTTGTAATAGAGTTTTCACCCACTGAGTACGAGAGCAGGGATGCAAGAGCTGCAATTGTACAGGTCCTTCAGGAGACCACAGTTGGAGTATTGTGTGCAGTTTTGATCTCCGGATCTGCGGAAGGTTGTTTGGTTGTACAGGGAGTGCAGCCAAGGTTTACCGTTCTGATTACTGGGATGGCAGGACTAATCCATGAAGAGGGACTGGATTAGTTAGGGTTAAGTTAAAAATCACACAACACCAGGTTATAGTCCAACAGGTTTATTTGGAAGCACTAGCTTTCAGAGCGCCACTCCTTCATCAGGTGATTGTTCACTGGAGTTTAGAAAAATGATGGGAATGTCATGGAATCCTATAAAATTCTAACAGAACCAGACAGGATACACACAAAAAGGAAGCTCCCGATAGTTGGGGAATCCAGAACAGGGGCTCACTCTTTAGGGATACAGTGAGACCATTTAGAACTGAGATAAGGAGAAATTTCTTCACCCAGAGAGTGATGAGCCTGTGGAATTTACTTTCACTGAAAGCGGTTGAAGGTAAAACATGAATGTTTTCAAGATATAGTTTCTATGGCTAAAGGGAATAGGTAGAAAGCAGGAACAGGGTACAGAGTTGGATGCTTAGCTTTGATCATTTTGAATGGGGAACTGACTCTTTGGGCCTAATGGATCCTGTGAATGGCTCGTTATATTTTGCATATTTTCCCAGTTGAAACTAAATTGGCCAATGCCTTCAATAAAATGATGGCCAAAGGAATGTTATATGAATCTTAATCATTTGCCAGGGATCAGCTTAGCTCAGTTAGTTAGTCAATTAGCATGTGGCTCAAAATATATCAAACAGTGCAGGGTTGGTTCCTAGGAACATAGGAACAGAAGTGAGCCATTCAACCTCTCGAGTCTGCTCTGCCATTCAATGATAGCATAATCTATGGCCTAACTCCACATGTCTGCCTTGGGCCCATACCCCTTGATACACTTGCTTAATAAAAATTTATCAACCCCAGATTTAAATTTAACAAATGAATTAGCACCAATCATCGTTTGAGGAAGACAGTTCTAAACCTGCACTATTCTTTGCACAGGGAAGTGTTTTCTAACATCTCTCCTGAATGACCGGGCTTTAATTTTTCGACAATGCTACTGGTTCTAGAATGAACCGTGGAAATAGTTTATCTTTTTCTATCCTATCTTCCCCTGTTAATATCTAGAAGATCTCAATCAGATAACATATTATTCTTCCAAATTCTAAAGAAAAACAGCCAAATTTGTTTAATCTCTTCTCATAACTTAACCTCTGAAGTCCAGGTGTCAATCTAAACCTACATTGCACTCTCTCCAGGACCAAAATATTCTTCCCGACATTGTGATCCCTGATACAGCTGAAGTGAATTAGGGCATGTCTCCTTGCTCTGACCTCTATTAAAGTGGGGATCATGATCCCTGAAACTCAAGCACCCTTCAAATTATCGAAGATGTCAACTGTAGAAAAACAGCAGAAAATTTGTCCATGAAGACTATGAAGTTAGTGTTGCGCCTTTAGTAGATGGCAGTTGGGCAAATCATTCTGTTCTACACTTTAAAATGGATATTGTGATTTGTTGTATGTCTTGAATTTTGGTTTGGTCTGTTTAATCATTTCTTTCCTTTATGAGTATAATATCCTCTCTCTAGCCCATTGCCACTCATTCCAGTAGGCTGCATATTTTTTCTATCAGTTCAGAGCCTAGCCTGTGAGACAAAGGGACAAATTAATGTACAAAAACACAACAAAGAAATGAAAGAGTCAAAAGGGTTGAAATTAAGATGGTGAATCCTCATCAAGAACATTCTCAACCCTATTGCTTTAAGAATTGTGCTGATTAGATTAGATTTCTTACAGTATGGAAACAGGCTCTTCAGCCCAACAAGCCCACATTGACCCTCTGAAGAGTAATCCACCCAGACCCATTTCCCGACCCTATATTTACCCCTGACTTAGCAATTTATCATAGCCAATTCAACTGACCTGCACATCTTTGGATTGTGGGAGAAAGCCCACACAGACATGGAGAAACTACAAACAGACAGTTGCCCAAGGCAGGAGAAAGTAGGGCTTATGCCCGAAACGTCGATTCTCCTGTTCCTTGGATGCTGCCTGACCTGCTGCGCTTTTCCAGCAACACATTTTCAGCTCTGATCTCCAGCATCTGCAGTCCTCACTTTCTCCTCAAGGCAGGAATCAAACCTGAGTCCCTGGTGCTGTGAGGCAACAGTGCTAACCACTGAGCCACCATGCCACCCTTAAGACACAAGGATTAATAGTCTAACAATAATACCGTTAGGCCATCGCTTCACCCAATGACATGGTATACTTGGAAAATGTCCCTGTCATTTTGAAAGATAGGGCAACTCACCCATTTGCAAGACTATTAACTTTAGAATTTTGCAAGAATTATCTCAAATTGAGAGAGTGCTTTACCCTTAAGTACTGATCCCCACATTGCAATATGAATGCATATCTTATGTCTTATTGGTTGAAAATTATTATTATTGATATTAGCGGACACACAATAATGCTACTCCTCTTACTTAAGTGGATGTTAGTCTTTATTATAGTAACTCTTCACACATTAATCTTTTCAATAGCAACTACTTACCTTCACTATGTTTAGAACAATGGGGTAGTATCATTAATAAGGATAAAATGGAAAAAAACGAATAGTGGAGTAAACAAGAACCAAAGATAGAATTAGACTATTGGGACTAAACCAAACTCATTACAACCAGAATCAGAGCAGTTGGTAATCAGTATCCAACTGTATCTATTCAAAATTCATTCAGCTTAACCTAAGTTTTTAAGCTGAAGAAGGGCTCATGCCCGAAACGTCGATTCTCCTGCTCCTTGGATGCTGCCTGATCTGCTGCGCTTTTCCAGCAACACATTTTCAGCATTGATCTCCAGCATCTGCAATCCTCATTTCTCCTCCAAGCTGTTCAGTAAAACAGCATTTCAGCTTTTGAGGCAATGAAAGCTCTTTGATACCATGGCAACATTATCAGCAAGGCTTTCCCATAAGGCACTAATCATTATATGACAGCAGTCAGTTACCAATTAATTAGAATTCGTAAGCAGGCTCATCAGTGCTGTATCTGACATCAAAATGAAGTTATGCTAAATTGTCGGACAATAATATGAGATGGCACAGCAGTGCAATTATTTCTGAAATGTTGTTTACATTGATACATTTGGTGCTCACTCAGCACAAGCCAGTGACACTTTGCAATGATAAAGCTTCAGTATCCATTCTGCTGAATCCCTTTGGCTCTGCACAATTGCCCATTTTTAAGACTGCTGCTGTTTTAGCTCTTCTGTTTCGGGAATTTTGAATGCCTGCTTCCTGAAATGACCTGAGTTGCACTTGTTTTCAACCACTCCCTGGGTGTGTAGAGAATCTATTGTGATGTCGAGGACATTACAATTGTGCAAGAACAGGCTAAATGAACCTTTATTCGTTAACATGTAATTCAGATTTTGAGATTTGGAGGGATCCAGTTTTAGATCTCCAGTCAATAACAGCTTAGCTGGTCTATGGAGGGTTGACAGGTTGGGTGTTACGTTCCACATCAATGATCCTGAGCTGGGGAGCTGAAATGTTGGCTAGGATCCTGCTTTTGGGTGGGCAGGAAAACTGCATCATGATGCAGAAATTCTTCCAGTGACAGCTGAAAAATAGTTATGTAAATGGAAAGTGAGAAAAGGATCACACTTATCTGTGATATTTTAGACTTGATGAAGGATGCACTTTACTATTTTACATAATGTGTACAATATGTAATACAATTATTGACAGAGAGAAGGAAATTACTTCAAACCAATTTCTTAAGATTTTGTCTGTCGGGCCTTGTTCAATCAGCTTTAAAGCTTTTTTTTGGGTCATTAGGTCTTTATCGATCTGCTGTCAAGAGTAAGTCACATTCATACTCTATTGATGAAACATGGATTAAATTGTTTCTGAGTTCCTATGGTTGCTGGAGGGGGTTGGTTTAGCTCAGTTAGATGAATGGTTACTTTCTGAAGCAGTGTGATACCAACAGTGTGGGGTCAATTCCAATCACCAGCTGAGGTTACCATGAAGGACTCTCCTTCTGAACCTTCCCCCTCACCTGAGATATGGTGGCCTTCAGGTTAAACCACCACCAGTCAACTCTCTCTAATGAGAGAGTTGCTCTATGGTCTGGTAAAACTATGGCGACTTGATTGTAACTGGAGTCTGATTCATACATACACCTCCTTATGTTGCATGTTATACAAAAGTATCTCATTGGGTACCACTTTAACCTTTAAAATTCTTCCAAGTTAATGAACAATATGGGAGGGAAGAGCTTCTCAATAACAAATTGTGTGTGTTTTACTAAACTTTGTCCTTTGGGACCTAAAGGTCAAATGACAATGTTTTCACTGTCGATAAATATCTGCACTAGTTGTTTCAGGTGAATGGTTGGACCTGACGGCTGATTTAATCCATTATCAGCTTTATTTCCATGTTAAATTTTTGATCACTGTGAAATGGAAGGAGCTTTGTAGCAACAGTGAATGCATGAATTCATCTGAAATTAACATGTATTGGTCAACATGCAACCATTATGTCATACAATCCCTACAGTGTGGAAGCAGGCTTTTGGCCCACTGAGTCCTCTGAAGAGCATCCCACCCAGACCCAACCCCTCCTTGTAACCCTGCATTTCCCACGACTAACCCACCTAGCTGGCACATTCCTGTATACAATGGGCAATTTAGCATGGCTAATCCACCTAACCTGCACACCTCTGGACTGTGAGAGGAAACCAACGCACCCAGAGGAAACCCCCACAGACACGGGGGAGAATGTGCAAACTCCACACAGACAGTCGTCAGAGGCTGCCCGTGCCAATCTTCACAAAGGTTTGTGAAGGTTTGTAGCTCAGGTTGAGGTTTAGGGTGTAGGTTTGCTCGCTGAGCTGTAGGTTTGATATCCAGATGTTTCATTATCTGGCTAGGTAACACCATCAGTGGCGACTTCCAAGTGAAGCGAAGCTGTTGTCTCCTGCTTTCTATTTATATCTTTCTCCTGGATGGGGTTCCTGGGGTTTGTGGTGATGTCATTTCCTGTTTGTTTTCTGAGGGGTTGATAGATGGCATCTAGATCTATGTGTTTGTTAATGGCATTGTGGTTGGAGTGCCAGGCCTCTAGGAATTCTCTGGCATGTCTTTGCTTAGCCAGTCCCAGGATAGATGTGTTGTCCCAGTCGAAATGGTGGCTTTTTTCATCCGTGTGTAGGGCTACGAGGGAGAGAGGGTCGTGTCTTTTTGTGGCTAGCTGGTGTTCATGTATCCTGGTGGCTAACTTTCTTCCTGTTTGTCCTATGTGGTGTTTGTGGCAGTCCTTGCATGGAATTTTGTAGATGACGTTGGTTTTGTCCATGGGTTATACTGGGTCTTTTAAGTTTGTTAGTTTTTGTTTGAGAGTGTTGGTGGGTTTGTGTGCTACTGGGATTCTGAGGGGTCTTTAGTAGTCTGGCTGTCATTTCTGAAACTTCTTTGATGTATGGTAAGGTGGTTAGGGTTTCTGGCTGTGTGTCTGGTCTGCTTGTCGTGGTTTGTTCTTGAGGAATCTGCGCACTGTATTTTTTGAGTATCCGTTCTTCTTGAATACATCGTATAGGTGGTTCTCCTCTGTTTTTCGGAAGTTCGTCTGTGCTGCAGTGTGTGGTGGCTTGTTGGAATGTTGTTCTGATACAGCTTCGTTTGTGTCTGTTGGGATGGTTGCTGGTGTAGTTAAGTATTTGGGAGAAAGTGAGGACTGCAGATGCTGGAGATCTGAGCTGAAAGTGTGTTGCTGGAAAAGCGCAGCAGGTCAGGTAGCATCCAAAGAGCAGGAGAATCGACATTTCGGGCATGAGCCTGAAGAAGGGCTCATGCCCGAAACGTTGATTCTTCTGCTCCTTGGATGCTGCCTGACCTGCTGCGCTTTTCCAGCAACACATTTTAGTTAAGTATTTGGTCAGTGTTTGTCGGTTTTCTGTATACGCAGGCTTCACTTGGAGGTCGCCACTGATGATGTTACCTAGCCAGGTAATGAAACGTCTGGATATCAAACCTACAGCTCAGCGAGCAAACCTACACCCTAAATCTTCACAAATTTTTAGCCCTTGCAAATAAGGATTTGTAATTTTGCAATGCCCCTAAATTGTGCTCATGAACTTGTCACATTTACAGAATGATCTATAGCTCTCACCTTTGGAACACATCACCAAGTCCCATTGCTTTTTGCCTCCGTGTAGAATTCAATATTAAATAAAGGAATTCAATTCAGAATCGTAAGTGAAATGGAAAGACCCAACGAAGCAGAGTTGTGTTGTTTGCAGTGTTGTTTGGAAGTGAGGCACTTGCTGGAGAAGATGAGATGCCGCAGTTCAGTCTCCCTCAGTCTGACATATTGGGAAAAATTTACAGGAGCCTGAGTGATGTGGCCTACAGTACAAAAAATTGCAGAACTACTTGAGAAATTCACCAAGGTCTTTCGTGATGTCAGGAACAACTTTCTGCATCTTTTTAAAAGTTCTAAGCGTCGAGGTGTAGTTCCTGCAGGGCAGTTGTGAGTTACCTGTTAAGGGATATTATGATCTTATTAACTGTAGATCTCACCTTATTAATATGCAGCTTTCTATCATACCTCCAGCTATGAGTAAACTGGACACCGGGAATTCTTAACATGGAGGTCAATTGCAGTTGGACCCTTGTTCCACTGAATCTCCATTTTCAAGGCCATACTCAGTGGGCACTAGCCACACCTCATCTGACACATGCCAATCTCCAAGAAGCCTCATGGCACATCTCCGATCCACTTATACTACCTCAATGCTGCACCTTAGGAGACAATCTCATTATAATGCTGCAGCAAGGAGACTGTGCAATCAGGAACATGCACCCAGCTGATGGACTGGACCAGGTTGCATCTCTGGCCCTGTTCACTTGCTCATTTACTGCTCACTCATTTTGAACCTACCTGGATAAACACAGCTGCCTTTTTGTGCTTCATCCTTCAGACAGTGATTCCTGATGAAGGGCTTATGCCTGAAACATCGATTCTCCCACTCCTCGGATGCTGCCTGACCTGATGTGCTTTTGCAGCACCACTCTCTTGACTCTGATACTTCAGCATCTGCAGTCCTCACTTTTTCACAGTACTATTGTGTTGCCTTGCTGTTTAGTGAAGACACAAAGCCAGGAAGATTATTATTATTGTCAAGGGACTGGGTCCTCAGGCAGATGTTCCTGGCACAAACTCGCAGAGCGCTTCAGAGAACATCTCCGGCACACCCGCACCAACCAACTCCACTGCCACGTGGCCGAACACTTCAACTCCCCCTCCCACTCTACCGAAAACATGCAGCCTCCTGGGCCTCCTCCATCGTCACTCCCTTACCACCCGATGCCTGGAGGAGGAACCCCTCATCTTTTACCCGAAATGTCAATTTTCCTCCTCCATGGATGCTGCCTGACCTGCTGTGGTTTTCCAGCACCACACTCTCGACCCCTGGCACAAAAGACAGGGGCAGGCTGTTATACCAGTTCAGGGACTTGGACATAGTCAGTCAGCTGCTTAGGGCAGTCAAAGCTAGGATCATTACTTTGTAAGGGGTGAAGAGCCAGATGTCAAGAGTTTACCACCCATTTTGACTTTTCACTGTATTGTGGGCTGTTTTCCTCTTGGAATAAAGGAGAGAGTCAGCTCTTAAGGGAAGTAAAATTGGAAGGAGCGATGTGCAATTGTTATTTTGGGGCGGGTGAGGTCTCTGAGCAGGTGAGCAGGCAGTGCAGAGGGTATACAGGGCTAATGGTGTCAGGGCTGAGGTGAGTGATAGTGAGTGAGGGAAGATGTTGCAGACAATGGCGAGAGGTGCAGTTCATGAAACTTGTTTGGAGGAGGGCACAGTAGCAAAGGTAGAATAAATGTGAGCTATTGGATAGAAGGTGGTGGCACTTCCATTTGGTAGAGTGGTGAGTTATTGACCATGTTCCTATGTTGTTGTGTATTCCTCAAATGCCTGAGACTGCACTGACCTGAGTGCCAACCTCCGAGCAGGCTGGTGATGTGACCTACACTGCCAGCCCTTGGAGAAGGGGGCATTACATCTCTGCCCCACCCCATCCACCAGGAACTCCAGGTCCCTGCCCACAAAGCTAGTACGCATTTCCTTTCTCTGGCACACCCAAGCTGCATGCCAGGAACTGTGCAGGACAGCCCAGACTGACGGAGCTTGTCCAGAGGTAAAACAGCCTTTTGAAGATGGCACCAGTGCCAGAGATGCTGACCAATTCCAGGTATGGCCAGTGGTAGAAAGGGGCTAGATTTGAATGAGAAGAGCTCCATAGAGTTAGGGTGGGTAGTTAATGAGGTGAGTTTGGTAAGATACAGCAAGAAAATCTAGGAGGTCTTGCAGAAAGAAAACCTCTGGTACAAAATGATACTTAGCCAAAAAAATATAAGATTCAGCCTATGATATTTTATATTTGGAACCTTAAATGCCAATAACCATACAGTTCAAAAAACTCAAATTCACCAATAGTTTTTAGTTCCAGGTCATTAAAAATTGATACATTTCTCTGGATTGATTCCACTTGCTATTTTATGTCCACCTGAGAAAATAGAGGAAACCTAACCAAAAGGAGACATCTCTGACCATACTGTACTGGATTGTCAGCCTAGATGTGCAGTCGAGAGTATGGCACTGGAAAAGCACAGCAGGTCAGGCAGTATCCGAGGAGCAGGAGAATCAACTTTGTGCAAAAGCACTTCATCAGGAATGATATGCAATCAATTCTGTGGAACTTGGTGATGTGTTCCAAAGGTGAGAGCTATAGGTCGTTCGGTAAATGTGATAAGTTCATGAACACACATTCTTCAACCTTGTAAGGAGTATCAAATTATTAAATTCAAAGCTCTATGGATGCTGGAGGTCTGAAATAAACAAACAGAAAATGCTAGACAAACTCCTTAGGCTTGGCAGCATCTGTGGAGAGAAATAAAATTAATGTTTCAAATCCAACATGAGTCTTTCTTTCAGACCTGATTATTAAATTGCCTGTTTTCCCTGTAGCAAACAGTAATACTTGTATTTGTGAGGTATTTTTCACAATTTCTAAACATTTTAAAGTCCTTTACGGTACTGTTGATGTGTTGATGGCTACTTTTGTCATGTTCAGACTGTACCATATCTTTTATTTTAAGTAGACGCATTTAACACAAACCAAAGAAAATAGAAGAGATGTTTTCCATCTTACTTTCTGGTAATGTTCTGGAAATGATTATTTTTGCTCAATATTACAAAAGACCTGGGGCTCCTAGCTTATATTTTTTAGCTGCATGTGCTGTTTGCTCAGCTCACTGAGGAATTTGACATGACATACTGGCGCCTATCGGGATCCAGGGCTCAGCAGAATTGCGTGAAAATAGTCTTTGAGCATAACTCCAACATCAATAGATACCACATCTGGGAAAGGGGGGGTTGGAAGGGCTAAGGGTTTGAAATTAAGGCACTCTTTCTTTCTGAAGTGTAGTATTATCATTAAATAAAACATCACGACTGAGGCCATTTTGTCATGAAACCAAAATGAAGCTTTGTGCTATTGTATATGCCAGAATAATGAATGCTTACTCATCCTCACAGTCACACACATTCACATTCTCTCTTATGCTCCTGCAGAATATTATTACAGTTTTACAAATGATTACATACTGATGTTCTCCTATTCAAGTCATTTAACTCTAAAGTGAAATATGTACAAATCCAAATTTAGTTTGATGGCTTTTGTTCTGTAAACATTACCAGATGTGTTACAATAGTGAGGTTATGCCATTGTTTGGAACAACTAAAATTAATTTAATGTCTCACAAATGTGTTGAAAGTTGACATTATACCTGACCTGGGAGAATGTAGTAAATACTGGGCCATTCACATGCCAAGTATTTTACTTCTTGACATGAATTTTTTTACATAACATTGACCACAATACCAAGCAAAATTTAAAATTATATTGATTTTAAGAGATTTTCCATCAACTTTGTAATGTTACACATGACCTAATCCAATGGATACATTCTTATACTCTGGAGTTTACAAGAATGAGAGGAAATCTAATTGAGAACATACAGCCAGTTCTGCTATAACGTGTCTTTCATTAACATGAACTGGCTGTAACGCGATTGGGCGAATAGGAAATGCTGTTTCTAAAGTGCGAACTTTTAAAGTGTGTGTTAACTATAACATGATTAGATCGGCAACACTTTAAGTGTTATTTGTATTGCATGATTTTTGTATAGCGTGGAGTCCCACTGAAACGCAACTATCCTGTTCCAGAAGAACTGACTGTTAAAATACTAAAGAGATTGACAAATGAGACATAAGAAAGGATGTTTCCACGAATGGGACAATCTAGAGGTCATTGTTTTAAGATAAGGGGTGGCAGATTTTTTTAAAAATGAGGAGAAATTACTACTCTCAAATGGTCATGAATTTATGCAGTTTGTCTTATTAAATCAACTCAAAATTTGAAAGTTTGGAGCTGCTGTTAATTCAGTACACAGTATTTTAAAATACTGATGGTAAATCTCACCAATTTAGCATTAACATGCAAGTTGTCAGGGCTGGTTTTGATCTATCCAAGAATGTGGTGGATGCCAGGACATTGAGTAAATTTAAGGAGGAGGTAGACACTTTTAATTAATATTGGGTTCATGGATTAGGGAGAGTGGGAAAGAAAACTGAGTTGAGGTTGAAATGAGATGAGATCAGTCATGATCGTATTAAATGGTGGAACAGGCTCGTGAGGCTGAATTGCCTATTTCTGCTGCTAGTTTTTTTCTATGTCACAAATGAAAAGACTATTCTCAGAAATGCCAAAAAAAACCCTAACACTTGGCTGGTGCCTCTCAATGGGAATAGAAAGGACTGCCGCAGGACTGACATAAATGGCATCAATTGTAAGTGAGTTAATGCAACACATTTACAAAAGCAGTGAAACCTTTAACTGGAACCACAATGAGACTATGAGACTGACAGACGACTCTGACAGCAAAGAACTTTAAATAAAGGGCTTTCAGATTATAAAAAGATTGTTACAAACTCATACCAAAAAAGAGTAAATGCTGGAAAATCTCAGCAAGTCTGGCAGCATCTGTAAGGAGAGAAAAGAGCTGACGTTTCGAGTCTAACAGACCCTTTGTCAAAGCTCAATGTCCCAGTAGGCCCATTGTGTCAGCATGCTCCTGCCCTACTGAACTTATTTCCTCCTACCTTGACTCCATCCTTACTCCTCTGGTTCACTTCCTCCCCACCTACATCCGGGATTCCTCTGATGCACTGCGACACATTGTTTAAAAGGAGCTTTGACAAAGGGTCAGTTAGACTCGAAACGTCAGCTCTTTTCTCTCCTTACAGATGCTGCCAGACTTGCTGAGACTTTCTAGCATTTTCTCTTTTTTGGTTTCAGATTCTAGCACCCACGGTAATTTGCTTTTATTTATTATTGTTACAAACTCATTGTTTATCAATGAACAATATAACAGACACATATATGCTGATATTATAAAGGTCATACTGTAGTATTTGCATGCTTGACAGAAAATATAACAAGGAGAAAGTGAGGAGTGCAGATGCTGGAGAGTCAGAATCAAAAAAAGTGGTGCTGGAAAAGCATAGCAGGTTAGGCAGCATCCAAAGAGCAGGAGAGTCAACGTTTCAGGCATAAGCCCTTCATCAGGAATGTTTTGGGGTTGGAAGGGGGCTGTGAAATAAATAGGGTGGGATGGGGATGGGGGGGGAAGGTGGCTGGGAAGGCAATAGATAGATGCAGGTCGGGGGGGTGATGGTGATAGGTCAGTGGGGAGGATGGAGTGGATAGATGGAATAGAGAATGGACATGTAGGACAGTTCAAGAGGGCAGTGCTGAATTGGAGGGTTGGGATGAGGTTGAAGGAAGGGAAATTTGAAACCAGTGAAGTCAATGTTGATGCCATGTAGTTGAAGGGTCCCAAGGCGGAAGATGAAGCATTCTTCCGCCAGCCGTCAGCTGGCTTGGATTGTTTTTAAGAGAAAACATCTCAGTTGTGTAATCCAATATAAGTTAGCTACAGAGGACTGTAGCCCTCAGAGTTGCCTGACTGAGTGAGACATATGGATATACGAGAGTTTGTGTTTGGCTGAGGAAAATAATTTCAGCTTTTCATTCTGCTCCAGCTGCCTATTGAGGCAACCAGCACTGACTGTACAAGATAGCAACATTACAAAAGCTCATAAAAAAAAAGTACTGCTCACAGGAAATATGCCACTGCAATCACTAGACTCTTCTGGCCAATAAAATTCAACCAAACGCAAAGCAATTTTTTTTGGATTTTGCCACTTGCCCTTTGGCATCTGGGCTTAATTTAATGGTCAATTTTGTCATATGGTTGGGGGCATTTTATCAGGCAAAAAGGTAGTGGGGGCAGGGTGTGGTAGTCCTACTACCTTGCTACCATTACTCTAATTAAATCTGTAATGGGAAGCTCCATACTCGGCCAATGGAGTGTACCACATCTAAGAGCCAGGAGAGAAAGGGAAGGACTTTACACTTTTTCCTTATGGTTAGCATTTACAGTGAGTGACTGAAATCCAAACAAATTACAACCTTCAAACACTTCAAAAGTGTCTCATTGAGAGTGAGACATCCTGAAGACATGTCAGGTGATGTAAAGTTCTTTCTTTCTTTGACATAGAAGTGTTTGATTCTCCAACACTTTTTAAGTAGACACATTTAACAGAAAAGGTTTACAAAAAGTATCTAAATCAGTCTCTACAACTTGTATTTTAATGCAAAATTGGTGATTTTTACCATTAGTGTTTTTAATAATTACATACCGAATTAACAGCAGTTCTAAACTTTCAAAGTTAAAATTGATTCAATAAGATAAATGGAACAGTCAATCTGATGGTTTGGGTTTAGGTTTGGGCTTGTGTTGTGCATTGGCAATAAGTATGTTCTTTTGCTCGGAAATTATTTTGTAAAGCTGTCCCAGCATCAAAAGTGGCATTTTAAAGTGTAGAGCCGAAGCCAGTCTGGACAGGAGGTGAATAGCTCATGTCACACACGTAATGGAAGGTCAGTTTTAGATTAGACCATGACCTGATTCATTTATATGATGTTATTCAGGGTGTACTCGCCATCAAAATTGCTGCTAGATGTGGTTGTCATACCAATGGCTGGAGTGTATGATAAGACTTTATCTTCCAGGCAATATAACGTGAGTCACTTGTGCAATTCTTAGGCTAGGAGTCTTGATTGACAGATGATAACGGAGCACTATATTACAGCATACTGCTGAATTACAGGAATCCCAAGAAATATCTCTCAACAATCAACAAAGGACTCCCCTGCGTCAAGCTGGTCTATTGTTAAGTTTGACATTGTGTACAAATACTTGACATTTTTTTGAGTCAAGTACTCTCAATGCTGTACTAACTGAAGTACATTTCAGAGTTCTTGTAATCATAGCTAAGGCCTTGGGCTTTTGCCAGAAAGTGAAGAAATTGTTCCAGTGACGGGAACTGTTGGTTTTCATATTCATTATCAGCAAATACACTAATGCATGTTAGTACATGAAGTAACCTGATGCTTGAAAAAGTACAGCCCCTATTAACTAGCAATTTCTTAATTTAAAACTATTAATACATCTAATGATGTCAGTGAGATCTCACCATCAAGTTGCCTATTATGCAGATAGTCAGATTAAAACTTTTGTGTTATTGCATGATGATTTGTCTCATTTGTTAAGGATCTCTGGTCAGATGTTTTGATTTACAGCAAGCCTCAATGTCTTGTTATGAGCTCAGAATTCTATTCTGTTGACATCACTCCCATTAATAAAATAAAAACGAATCAAATTCCTCACTTTATTAAAAGCACATTGCATTTCAGACACTGCAGGGCTTTGTGTGATGATTTAAATCACACCCTGAAAGCAGCTACATTTTTGATTAAAAACATATTCTTCACACACCATAAGAAGATTTCCAGTATGCTGTTGTAAGCTTAAAGTCCTTTTTGTGCAAGAATATAGCCTAACCTGTTTCACCCCAGCATGACCAAACCAATCATGCCTTGGCCAATGTTATGTATTATTAGTTATTCACTTTAGGTTTCTCGACTGAAAGCAACTGGTACTCCTCTCCTAGTGGTACAAAATCTTATTCAATTTGTAAATCTATTGAGGTACTAAGTTCTGAGGCATAAGTTGGGCTGACTGCAGATGCTGAAGATTAGAATTGAGAGTGTGGTGATGGAAAAGCAAAGCAGGTCAGGCAACATCTGAGGAGCAGGAGAATTGATGTTTCAAGCAAAAGCCCTTCATCAGAAATGAATCGTGGAGGTCCTTTGCCTGAAACGTCGATTTTCCTGCTCCTCGGATGCGGCCTGACCTGCTGTGCTTTTCCAGCACCACACTCTCAACTCTGGTCTCCAGCATCTGCAATCCTCCCCTTTGCCTAACTTTGCAGAATGACAAACAGAGAAAATTATAATCAGGCTTGCATGACAGGACAGAAATTCATCAGTAAACAAGATTGCGTTAGAAACCTGTTAATTATTTTGCTTGATATTTAGCTCCATTAAAGTCAATGTTTCTGAATGTTGAGTGGACTTGAATATTGGGTGGGCCAAGATGAGGGTTGTATATTGAATGGTGAATATTGAGCATGGTGTATATCAGTTGGTACATTGGGTGATGTATTTATTGGTGGTCATAGGTCAGAGTTTGTATTAGCTGAAGGTGTGTATCAAGTGGGGGTTGTATACCAAGTGACTTATGCTACACCACCAGTTTAATGCTACTGTTCATGACAAATTTCTCATCACAATATGTCCTACAGGGACAGCTGTCATTCAATTTAAACAGAAGATTTTCCTCTAAATCTGTCCAGCTATATATTAAAATTTCAATGCCTTGCAGAGGGCATCTTTTAATGTGGGAATGCTGCTGCAAACGGTACACAATTCTGAAAGCAACTCCATTGGGCCAGCTACATGCTGAGGATGCCTGAGATCTGACTAATAGAATAAATCATCTTTGCCCAGCTCAAGGAAGGCACTGAAACATGAAGAGGGCAAAGGAATCACAGCTAGGCCAATGGGCCGAGGATTGGCACATGGTGTTTAATTTAGATAAATGCGAGGTGCTGCATTTTGGAAAGGCAAATCACGGCAGGACATATACACTTAATGAGAAGGTCCCAGGAATGTTGCTGAACAAAGAGACCTTGAAGTGCAGGTTCATAGCTCCTTGAAAGTGGAGTCACAGGTAGATAGGATAGTGAAGAAAGCATTTAGTATGCTTTCCTTTATTGGTCAGAGCATTGGAAGGTTATGTTGTGGCTGTACAGGACATTGGTTCAGCCAGTTTTGCAATATTGTGTTCACAAGCGTGTTGCCTGGGTTGGAAGGAAAGTTTGAGCTGTAGGGAGAGGCTGAATGGGCTGGGGCTGTTTTCCCTGGAGCGTCGGAGACTGAGGGGTGACCTTATAGAGGTTTATAAAATCATGAGGGGTATGGATAGGGTAAGTAGACAAAGTCTTTTCCCTGGGGTGGGCGAGTCCAGAACTATAGGGCATAGGTTTAGGATGAGAAGGGAAAGATATAAAAGGGACCTAAGGGGCAACTTTGTCAAGGAGAGGGTGGTGCGTGTATGGAATGAGATGCCAGAGGAAGTGGTGGAGGCTGGCACAATTACAACATTTAAAAGGCATCTGGATGGGTATATGAATAGGAATGGTTTTACAGGGATATGGGCCAAGTGCTGGCAAATGGGACTAGAGTAATTTGGGATATCTGGTTGGAGTGGATGAATTGGCCCGAAGGGTCTGTCTTCGTGCTGTACATCTCTATAGGTCTATGACTCTATTTCAAAGACTCCCTGAAGGCTTCCCTCAAGAAATGCAACATCAAGGTCAACACATGGGAGACCCTCATTCAGAAAAAAATCAGCTTGGAGGAAACTCCTGTATGGACACAATTCTTTAAGAGCACCCATTAGCAAGAGGAAGTAGGAAAAGGAACGGGAGAAAGGAATTTTATAGATCTCAAGGTCAAGGACCATTTCCACTTGCCCAAAACACGTGTCAAATGTATAGTCAGAGATTTGGCTCTTGGATTGGGCTCATCATCCAGGCAAGGATCCAAAGAACCCATGGCCAGTGATTCGGAATTTCCAAGGTGGACAGTCGTACTCAGTACTGAGTGATCACTGATGCCAACAAAAGGTTCAACGTTTACTTGATCCAAATGCCTTGCAGAATTCATGAAAATTCCTCACACTCAATCTTCAGATGGAACACAAAGCTGATGATCCTGAAATCAGTTTTGTCAATGAGCCTTGATTCTTCTGCTTTCCTATTAAAGGAGAAAATTTGCAGGGACAGAAAAATTAAACAAGGGAGATAAGGGTGGCAGGGAGAGTGAACATCTAAGAGTTCCAAAAATTGAAAACATAAATAAAGTACACTTATGTGGAACCATTTTACAGCAAAACCAAAAAAACTGAGACCTATAGCTGTTGGATTTAGAGCTTGGGCTCCTCGTTGTTAGTTCCATGACCCTCGCTCTGACCTCTCCATTGTCCTTGTGTGCTGCATTTTACTGAATGAAAATCCTTGATCTGCAGTAGCTGCATTCCTCTTGCTCTATGTTAAGAATGTGCCAGTTGTCTTAGTTACAAAGTATATCCCAGGGTTGAATCCAAAATCTATCATAGATCAAAATAAAGGGCAAGCCTTGAACTATGGTCTGCATTGCTCCATTTGCTTTATCACCAATCAGTCATTCTGAAGTGTTGTCACATACTCTTTTTCGAAATATGTTGTGGTATTTCCTGACATGGAAGGCAAAGCCTTAATTTCTTGAAATAAAGCAAAAAAGCTGCAGATTTTGGAAATCTGAAGCAAACATTACTGGAGAAACCCAGCAGGTCTGGCAGCATCTGTAGAGAGAGAAACAAAGTTAATGTTTTGGGTCCAGTGACCCTTTTCCAGAGCTGATAGCAGCTAGGAAAAAGTGATCCATATGCGGAAGAGTGGACAGAGAAGTGAGTGGATAGGTACACTCGGAGCTCAGGGAGAGAAAGTTGGGCAGATAAAGGGATGGTTGCTAGGAAGCCAGGGAAGGAAATAAAGGCTGTAATAGGGGCAATAAGAACATAACAACTAGGAGCAGGAGTAGGCCATCTGGCCCTTTGAGCCTGCTCCACCATTCCATAAGATCATGGCTGATCTTCTCGTGGTCTCAGCTCCACTTACCCACCCTCTCACCGTAACCCTTAATTCCTTTATTGTTCAAAAACAATCTATCTTAACTTTAAGACACCTACTCAAGTAGCATCAACTACTTCACTGGGTGGGGAATTCCATAGATTTACAACTCTCTTGGTGAAGAAGTTCCTCCTCAATTCAGTCCTAAATCTGCTCCCCCTGATTTTGAGGCTATGCCCTCTTGACCTAGTTTCACCCACCAGTGGTCTCCGTTGTCCACCTTGCTCATAATGTCTTCATAGAATTCCAAAAGATTTGTTAAGAGTGACCTATCCTCCATGCTGCATCTGCCCAATAGGACAATTTCTACCTGGATGCCTTGCTATTTCTTCCTTGATAGTACACTCAAGCATCTTCCCCACTACAGAAGTTAAGCTAAACCAGAATAATTCCCCATCTTTTTTTCTACCTCCTTTTTTTAAAGTAGGTGAAAGTGGATTGGCTGTGCTGAAAGCAGCACTGGGGTGTGGGGGTGGACAAAGGACATGGAAATAGGTGATCAAGCTCTACAATTCTCATATTGAGTTCTGGAGGCTGCAGCCTCTCCAAACAGTTTGTGCTGAGCCTGCCTTATTTAATATTTAATCTAAAAGGTGGTCCCTCCCACAGTGCAGTGCTTCTTCAAAGCTGCCTCCAAGGGTCAGCCTGGATAATAGGCTCAAATGTCAGAAGTGGAGTTGAATCTACAAACTACTGCTGCAGAATGAATGTCAAACCCACCGCACCACAAAGGCTGGAGTCTAAAATGGTTATTATCATTGGAGGGCCATAATTCCCTTTCTTACCCAACGCTGTCTAATATGCTGAGAGTTTCTAGTATTTTTCAAATCTGCCTTTTGTTTAAAGCATGTGTGGGTGATAGTAACGATGGGTCCTGCCATTGCTCTAAATGAGATAGGTTCAAATAAGTGAGCTTCAAACTTGGAAAACTCAGAAACCTGCTGGATCCTATTGAACAGTTTGATTTTGAATTGAATTGAATTGAATTTATTGTCATATGTACCGAGGCACAGTGAAAAGCTTTGTCTTGCGAGCAATACAGGCAGATCACAGAGTTAAGTAGCATGGATAAATAAATAATAGGTAAACAGCAGCAAAAACAAAAACACAGGTACAGGCGAATGTAAAGTGTTTGTGAGTCCATTCAGTATTCTAACAACAGTAGGGTAGAAGCTGTTTCGAACTGGCTGGTGCATGTGTTCAGGCTTCTGTACCTTCTCCCCAATGGCAGAGGTTGTAAAAAAACATAGCCAGGGTGGGATGGATCTTTGAGAATGCTGGTGGCCTTTCCTCGACAGCGGACCTGGTAGGTGGATTCTATAGATGGGAAGTTGGCCTTTGTGATTGTCCAGGCCGAGTTCTCTGTTACCATCTCCGATCTTGAATGGTACAGTTGCCATGCCAGGTGGTAATACATCCAGACAGAATGCTCTTGATGGCGCACCTATAAAACTTGGCAAGGGTATTCGCCGTCACGCCTTCATGATTTGCAATGAGTACAAAAAAATGGTCTGATTATGTTAGTATTGTTGTATCAGACGAAGGCTACAAAATAAAAATACTGTGCTACTTTGAATTAATTAATATGATGGAGTATTGCATAATGTATAAATGCTGCCATGGAATGATTGGGGTAATTTAAGCTATGTTATGTAATTCATTCACAGGAGGTGGGGGGTTATCTCAGGCAACCAGTGGAGAGTTTTTCCCTGATTCCCATTGGCTCCAGTTATGCTAGAAAATAGGATTCTGGGTAATCCAAGATGGAGTACATGAAAAATTTCTGCCTGTAACAGCTTTATTGAGGTATTTTAGGTGCTGGAGGTGATTTCCTCAAATTCCAAGAGCAGCAATTACTGTTTTATATGCTGTTGCATTCTTTCTGAACTTTAGGAAAAAAAGTCCAAACAACAGCAGTATTAAAAGGGAGAAGAACAGACAAAGGGAGCACATGGTGAGGTCTGTGCAGGAGAGAGAGAGAGAGAGAAAGAAACCCACACTGCTCCCTGACACAGCAGTGAACCTGCACAGTTACTGCCTTTGCTGTTTGAATTCATGTATCGCAGGACATTGGAGTGGGACTGGGAAAATGAACAAACATTGAAATTCACAACTGATCTTGGAGGAACTGTTTGGGTGAAGTTCACAGCACTGAAGCAGCTGAACAGGCTGGGGCTGTTTTCCCTGGAGTGTCAGAAGCTGAGGGGTGACCTTATAGAGGTTTACAAAATTATGAGGGGCATGGATAGGATAAATAGACAAAGTCTTTTCCCTAGGGTCGGGGAGTCCAGAACTAGAGGGCATAGGTTTAGGGTGAGAGGGGAAAGATATAAAAGGGACCTAAAGGGCATCTATTTCACGCAGAGGGTGGTACGTGTATGAAATTAGCTGCCAGAGGAAGTGGTGGAGGCTGGTATAATTGCAACATTTAAAAGGCATTTGGATGGGAATATGAATAGGAAGGGTTTGGAGGGATATGGGCCGGGTGCTGGCAGGTGGGACTAGATCGGGTTGGGATATCTGGTTGGCATGGATGTATTGGACCGAATGGTCTGTTTCCATGCTGTACATCTCTATGACTATGACTGTATAAACCCCTTGATGTCACAATGAGTCAGCATGGATGAGTTGGAGTGAAGGGCCTGTTCCGTGCTGTACATCTCTTTGACTTGATTACTGTATGATTCCAGTTGCTTGGTTCTCTTTTGCTACATTCTAACAACTGCTCCGTTCTCAGATTTATGATTGTATCTGTTCACTTTATAGCCCTTCTTTTAACCTTATGTAATCTTGAACTTGCTTGGTCTTTTTTTTGCACATTGAAGGATGTTTAGTTGCTGTAAGTTAAAAATCACAACACCAGGTTATCGTCCAACCGGTTTATTTGGCAGCACTAGCTTTTGGACCGCTGTTCCTTCTTCAGATGGTTGTGGTGAATAAGATTGTAAGACACAGAATTTATAGCAATTTTTGCTATAAATTCTGTATCTTACAATCTTATTCTCCACAACCACCTGATGAAGGAGCAGCGCTCTGAAAGCTAGTGCTTCCAAATACACCTGTTAGACTACAACCTGGTGTTGTGTAATTTTTAACTTTGTACACCCCCAGTCCAACACCGGCATCTCCAAATCATGACCGAGTTGCTGTATAACATGTAATAGTTCTTTAAAGAAGAACTGCATTTCAATCCTCATTAAGAGTATCACGTCAGACGTCAGCCATGTCTTAGCACAGGGGCCATATTTAAAAAGCCAGATTGGGACTGGACATGCACTGTCAGTCATTTGCCAGACACATGGTGCTCAGGGAGAAATCAGCTCATTGCTTTATGATCATGGTTCTGATTTATGAACTGGCAAAGTCTCCTCTTCCCTCAGGGTCAGTGTGAGGCCATGATACCAATAAAGGTTAGTCCAAGGTTGCCACCCAGGTTGATGCAGTCTCAGTGCCCAGCACTGCAGGAAAAAGGTCAATGACCGTCTCCACTTCTGCAACATCTGCTCCTCTCTCAACCCAGGAAGAAAGCAGCCCACAGTCAGGCAGAACGAATCGGGATGGGTGCTGGGCTGTCAGACATTTGGCGCCTCACCCTCTGTGAATAGAGGATGCTGACTCTGACCGCCCTGTGTAGGGCGTGGATGGGAATCGGGGGTTGCCCTTGATGTACTGTGCTGGGACTGCAAGCCAAGACAGTAGAAGTATGAGCCGGGTCTCTCTGGTTGAGGGGATAATGCGTAGAAAGGTCAGGATACTGTAACAATCCAGATAGGCTCAGAGCAAGTGAGCACTATGATGGTGAATGAACAGCCTAGAGATACACTGGTCCGGTCCATAATCTGAGTGCATGTTCCTGAGTACACATGCCCTTGCTACAGTAGTATAATGGTCATGACTGGGGCAGCTGGAGGTGCAGAAGTGCAGTGCAGAGATGCCCTCTAAGTAGATTGGAAATGTGCTCTGTGTGATTCTAGAGGATGGCACACATTGGATGTCAATGTTTGTGAATGGAGAGTGTGTGACCAGAGTCTTGGAGGCGTGCCTAGAGATGTTTGTGCCTGTGTCCAACATGGAGTTCTTTTCGAGCGAGCAGTGAGTTGAACCTGTCAAGCACCTGCGGTGGTTTCCATGCTGGATAGATCATCAGTTTATTGTCAACTGTACTTATGAAAATACAGTGAGATGTGTACAAGTTGCCACAATCTGGTACCACTTTAATTACAGAAATTATAAAAAGAAGTAATTGAGACAAAGTTAGATTTCCTGATAGCTTGTTTTTCTGGTGAGTTTGGCCCATGGCAAATCGGACAGTTGGCAAGGTGATTAACAAGTAAAAATGATTATCATAGAGTCATAGAGATATACAGCACGGAAATAGACCCTTCGGTCCAACTTGTCCATGCCAACCAGATCTCCCAACCCAATCTAGTCCCACCTACCAGCACCGGGCCCATATCCCCCCAAACACCTCCTATTCATATACCCATCTAGATGCCTTTTAAATGTTGCAATTGTACCACCTCCACCACTTCCTCTGGCAGCTCATTCCATATACATACCATTCTCTGCGTGAAAGAGTTACCCATTAAGTCTCTTTTATATTTTTCCCCTCTCACCCTAAACCTATGCCTTCTACTTCTGGACTCCCCCACCCCAGGGAAAAGACTTTGTCTATTTACCCTATCCAAGCTCCTCATGATTTTATAAACCTCTATAAGGTCACCCCTCAGCCTCCGACGCTGTAGGGAAAACAGCCCCAGGCTATTCAACCTCTCTCTATAGCTTAAATCCTCCAACCCTGGCAACATCCTTGTAAATCTTTTCTGAACCCTTTCAAGTTTCACAACATCTTTCTGATAGGAAGGAGATCAGAATTACATGCAACATTCCAAAAGTGGCTTAACCAATGTCTTGTACAGCTGCAACATGACCTCCCAACTCCTGTACTCAATACTCTGATCAATAAAGGAAGCATACCAAACAACTTCTTCACTATCCTATCTACCTGCGACTCCACTTTCAAGGAGCTATGAACCTGCACTCCAAGGTCTCTTTGTTCAGCAACACTCCTTAGAACCTTACCATTAAGTGCATAAGTCCTGCTCTGATTTGCTTTCCCAAAATGCAGCACCTCACATTTATCTGAATTAAACTCCATCTGCCACTTCTCAGCCCATTGGTCCATTTGATCAAGATCCCGTTGTAATCTGAGGTAACCTTCTTCGCTGTCAACTACATCTCCAATTTTGGTGCCATCTGCAAACTTACTAACTATACCTCTTACGCTCATATCCAGATCATTGGGAACTCACTGTTGCCTTGTGAGAAGCTTGCCATGACATTAGGGAAAGTGTACAAGATGCAGTGAGATGGTCTCAGATTCAAAATGGGCCTCTCTGAACATCCCACCTGATTCTATCACCCATCTCACCACACTCCATGGCACACAGAGCCTGATAAGATTCGGGCCTGTGCCTTACTTTGTGAACACAGAACTAAAATAACTGTTTCATTGCCCTGCCATTTCCTTGGTCACTGTGGGGCGGCACAGTGGCTCAGTGGTTAGCACTGCTGCCTCACAGCACCGGGAACCTGTGTTCAATTCCCACCTCTGGCAACTGTCTGTGTGGAGTTTGCACATTCTTTCCGTGTCTGCGTGGGTTTCCTCCGGGTACTCCGGTTTCCTCCCACAGTCCAAAAATGTGCAGGTTAGGTGAATTGGCCATGCTAAATTGCCCGTAGTGTTAGGTGCATTAGTCAGGGATAAATGTAGGGGAATGGGTCTGGGTGGGTTGCTCTTCAGAGGGTCGGTGTGGACTTGTTGGGCCGGAGGGCCTGTTTCCACACTGTATGGAATCTAATCTAATCTAAATTATCAATCCTCCTGCTTTCTACTGTAAAGGGTTTACATTTGTCTGTCCTAATTTTTTCTACCATAGTTATGGAAACTCTTACAACCTGCTTTTATGTTTCTTGCAAGTTTACATTCATAATCTATTTATCTATCTTAATCTTGGTCCTCATTTATTGAATTTTCAGATGCTCCCAATCCTCAAACTTGCTAGTTTTTGAGCAACTTTATATAACTCCTTTTTGGATCTAATGCAATCCTTAATTGTCTTTTGTTCATCATAGTTGAGTCACTCTTCCTGATGTGGTCTTTGGCCTGAAAGGAATACATTGCATGCTGTCCACTGACATGCCTTTTAATGAACGTATCGCTGCCAACTCATCCCTCACACATCTGTAATTTCCTTTGTTTAGTTTTAAGATCCTAGATTTGCATTGGACTACTTTGCTTTCTATCATAATTAAGAAGTCTATCATGTTGTGGTCACTTTTTCCTAACGGATCTCTCAAAACAAGATGATTTATTAATCCTTTCCTCATTGCACAAAACTAAATATAAGATAAACTGCCCCTATATTGGTTCCGTAACATATCAGACTAAAATTTAAACTTGGACACTCTCCAGGAATTCATCAACCACAGTAATAATGTAAACATGTTTTTTTCTGTCTATACATAGATTAAAATCACCTATAATTACTGTATCATTTTTGTTGCATGCATCTCTAATTTCCTGTTTTACCAATATTGTTTGCAGGCCAATCAATATCTTCCACCAATGTTTCCTGAGTCATATTGGACTATAACGTCAGCTCTGTTTCTCTCTCCACAGATACTGCAGCACTTCGTGTTTTTATTCCAGAGTTTGAGCATTTGCAGTATTTTGTTTTTTATTTTAATGTTTTCCACCCCTTGTTTTCCATGATCTTTCTTGTGATTTTTCCAAAGTTATAGGATATAATAACTCTATGCTACACAGCCATGAATTATTGAAGTAAAGTCACTGTTAATCACATTAGCAGATTACATCCAACAAGATGCCTCCAATGTTTTTTTTAGATTAGATTACCTACAGTGTGGAAACAGGCCCTTCGGCCCAACAAGTCCACACCGACCCGCCAAAGCGCAACCCACCCATACCCCTACACTTGCCCCTTCACCTACCACTACCGGGCAATTTAGTATGGCCAATTCACCTGACCTGCTCATCTTTGGACTGTGTACAAAGTCAGTTGAGAAACGTATATTGATTAGCTCACAGTGTTATGACATGGGGTAAACCCTCCTGCTTAATTTAAAACCAGCAACATAGAAAAGATTTATCCCGTGCAGTAATCTGTAAAACCTCGAATGGCCAAGAACTATTTAAAGTAAAAATGAACAACTTTATTTCATAAATTATAACTGAGAATAATTAACTAACAACTATTCAGAAGTCCTTACTGTAACCTATCTTTTACCTTCTCTTCTATAATACTAGTCCGATAAAACTCCCAATTAAGATTTACAAAACAAAACTTATCTCAAAACCAGGCAACTTTTCGTTCTTCTGGTTGGATCTTCCTGTGTCTTCTTTTCTTCTTCTTAAGGTATTCTGCTTCACAGGTTACTGACCAAAAAAGGTACCTTTTAAGAGAGCTATTTTTCAGGTAGCCTGTTTACGTGCTGGCAGTTCTCCTCCCAACTATTCAATTTTCCCCGGTCTTATGCTTCCAAATTATTGGATTGTGTCTTTGGCTTTTAAGATTGTCAATTCAAACTTGATTGGAATTTGGTATTTTCGGGTTATAACTTAACTGATTGGCCAAATTCAAATTTGTGTTTTTGTCTCATGGCAACTCAGCCTGTGCTGTTTGTTCTGAACTAAATGTTACTTTGTAAAGTCTTCAGCACTTGACGTGCTTGCCAAGTCCTTCACTCTCCTAAAGGAACAGTACACTTCTACACCTTCATAACAACAGAGAAAACCACTTGTTGTTCTTCAGATAATTTCATGGATGCCTTTATGTCCATTAAAGTAAACAGACAGAGACTTGATTAACATCACATCCAAAAAATACATCTTTGACAATGCAGCATGCTGAGTATGGTTATGAGGAACCTCAGATCAGCATTGATCCTATTGAACAGTGCAGCAGGCTCGAGGGGCTGAACAACCTCCTCCTGTTCCTATTTCTTATGGTCGTATTGATTGAAGCATCAGTCATGATCATTTGCTCAATTCTGCAGAGTGGAACTAATCCTTCAGTCTCAGCCACTTGTACTCTCTGACACTTCCAGTCTCAGTTACCAGAATGCTGTCAGCCAAGCCCAATAGACAAAATGGACTATTCATCCCTGTCCATGAAGCCCTAGCAGGCCATCAGTCGGAGTTTCACGGAGTTGTTTGATGGCCCATCTGTTGGAATTTAGGAGAAACTTTAGAGGAGGGTCAGCTATACAGCGAACGATATAAAAAATGAATCCAAACTACTCAATGGTAGGATGGCTTTGCATTCTTTTTAACATTTCCATCTGATTAGTTTCCATACAGTTATATCTTGAATGATTTCTGAACATGAAAGGTATTTAATTTCAAAACAGTCTTACAATGTGTAGTTTCATAATTCATGATTTAATTCCTTAGAGTTTCTGAAAGTCTGTTCCCCTATTTTACTAACACAATGAACTTAGTGCATTGCCCTGTGGACAAAACTGATAGCAGGTTGTTAAATATTCAATGAGGAGCTGGAGAATGTGCAAGGTGTGTAATAGATATAAAAACTTCAAATGACTGGTGGACTTCAGCCTCCAATCTTCTCCAGATTTAACTTGCCTTCTGCACAATGCACAACTTCCTTTGAATGACCTTTTCAGAACTTTCCCACTGTAGTTTTCTCAGAGTTCACATCACTCTGATACAACTGTAAACAGATAACCTTGGTTTCATATGTGGGCTCTGTGATTGCGTGACAGGAAATGAAGGTGTCTCACAGCACAGGAACAGTACACCAGAGTTTTAAAAAGGCTGATACAAAGTGGGGGCTTTCTATGAAGTGTAGCGGGGGAGTGACACCCCATTTCTCATTTCTCTGTCTAGGATATTAGATGCCATTCATAAGCTGCTGCTAGTTTGTTCTAATGAGTCATAGAAATGTACAGCACGGAAATAGACCCTTCAGTCCAACTCGTCCATGCCGACCAGATATCCTAACCTAATCTAGTCCCACTTACCAGGACATGGTCCATATCCCTCTAAACCCTTCCAGACACCTTTTAAATGTTGTACTTGTACCGGCCTCCACGACTTCCTCTGGCAGCTCATTCCATACACGTACCACGCTCTGCGTGAGGGAAGATGATCAGACTTCCTTGGGTCCTTGTGTGTATGTCAACATCAGGTTTGTTAATATTTAAATTAAATATATTATGATTTTACCAAAAACACTAAAGGTGAGGCAAACTTTCTAAACCCTTTTGACCCTGGTGGTTCTTGGAAAATCATTTGATGGAGTTGCTGTGATTTTTCTGCCGTTCATTTCAATAAATTGTTGCCAGCATCCACAATGTTTCATTGGGTTACCGAGTTGCAGCAAGGCTCCTTCTGTCTAATATTTATATAATTACTGTTAAGTCTTTAAAATAATACTCGCATTTTCATTAACATAGTCATAGAGTCAATGAGTCATAGAGATGTACAGCACGGAAACAGACTCTTCAGTCCAACCCGTCCATGCCGACCAGATATCCCAACCCAATCTAGTCCCACCTGCCAGCACCCGGCCCATATCCCTCCAACCCTTCTATTCATATACCAATCCAGGTGCCTTTTAAGTGGTGCAATTGTACCAGCCTCCACGACTTCCTCTGTCAGCCCATTCCACACATGTATCACCCTCTGCTTGAAAAAATTTCCCCTTATGTCCCTTTTATATCTTTCCCCTCTCACCCTAAACTTATCATCCCAAGACATTTTATAGGTGAGTTATCAAACTGAGCCCTACAGGCTTTAATGAACACCTAAAGGAAGGAGAGAAAGGTCAAGGGATGGAAAGGTTATTCCAGAGCTTAGGGCATTGGGTTTTGAAGGTATGGTCAGCAAAAGGTAGGTGAAGGAAATAGATGCCCGACTTGGAAGAGTACAGAGATCCTTTTATTTTCATTTATTTAATGTGTGGGATGTGGGTGTTGCTAGCTGGGCTGGCATTTATTGCCTGTCCCTTGTTGCCATTGAAAAGGTGAGCTGCCTTCTTGAACCACTGCAGTCCACCTGCAGTAGACAAGGGGAGTAGGCTGCTGCTGGTGATAGTAATACGGAGGGGCAATGCTGTGAAATTTGTGATCCTGCTACTGTAGAAACTCCAGCAATCCATCTCTCCCTGTACATTATCTGTGGTTTAGGGGTCACGCTCTCACCTCTGAGGCAGAGAGTTGTGGGTTTAAGATGCATACACAGTCTAGTGTTATGATCCCAGCTGAAGTAATTACTGTACAGGCTAGATCCTAGATTGAAATCTGGTTTAATAGATTTTTTTTTTGGTTTACTGAGGTGGTCTGTCTGTGAAAAATAAGCATGCAATATTGCAGATTTGGTTACAACAAAACATTAAAAAAGTGGAGATAAATTAAAATAAACTCTATTTATGCATAGCCCAAGTTTAGAGACTTAGAAACCCAAAGTGATATATAATCCCATTAATCCTAAAACCTTTCCTCAGACAATACTGACATCAGAGAACAATACCTTTTTTTAGCATCACGACAAGTTACGTTTAACTGGGACTTTGACGCCCAGTTTAGAAAAACTGATAGCCTTTTCCTGGAGCTTTCATATAGCCGAGTTTAGATGTTTTCAGCTTCAAATAACCTCTTCAGGGTTTTCTTCCAGCACTTCTAGCCTGGAACATTGACTAAACTCTCTGCTCTAAGATAATGTCTTTTTACTATCCTCTCACTTTCTGAGATTATACTGCATATATAGTAAACCTTTCAAACTGTCCCAAACTAAAAGTAAAATAAATCCCTTTATTTTTAAGCTATGAGTGTTTCTGCTAAATTTGAAAGAAACAAGTCAGACATTTCCAAAGATGAATGAAAATTTTTTTATTAAGGACTTTCACAGTACATTGACATTATCTTAATGACACTTCTATGTTGTCATCAAGTTTACAATGATTTACATAAAACCCAGAACAAAGGACAATACAACACAGGAAGAGGCCCGTTGGCCCTCCATGACTGCACTGACATATTTTGTCCTTCCGTACTAAAACCATCTTCACTTATAGGATCCATATCCCTCTAATCCCTCTATTCCCTCCCTATTCATGTATTCATGCAGGTGCTTCTTGAATGCTGCTATTGGGTCTGCTTCCAGCACTCCTCTGACAGCACATTCCAGGCACTCATCACCCAATGTGTAAAAACAATTATCTTGCACATCTCTTTCAAACATCCCCCCCCTTGCACCTTGAACCTGTGTCCCCTAGTAATTTGTCACCTCACCCTGGGAAAAACCCTCATACTTTCCACCGATCCATGCCATTCAGAATCTCATAAACTTCTATCAGGTCGCCCCTTAACCTCCTGCATTCCAGTGAAGACAAACCCACTCTATCCAAATCTTCTTCATAGCTAAAATTTCCCATACCAGGAAGCATCTTGGTTAACCTTTTCTGGACCCTCTCCAAAGCATCCACATCCTTCTGTTAGTGTGGTGACCAACACTGTATGCAATATTTCAAGTGTGGCTTAACTAAAGTTCTATAAAGCTGTAGCATAACTTGTCTATCCTTATACTCAATGCCCCTTCCAATGAAGGCAAGCATGTCATAAGCCTTTTCGACTACCTTGTCTACCTATGCTGCCACCTTCAGTGATCTGTGGACCTGCACACCCAGATCCCACTGCATATCAATGCTCCTAAGGGTTCTGCCATTCACTTTATAATTTCCACCTATACTTGACCTTCTAAAATGCATGTCCTCACATTTACTTGGATTAAACTCCATCTGCCATTTTCTGCCCATGCCTCCAACTGATCTATATACTGCTGTTTCCTCTGACAATCCTCCTCACTATCTGCAACTCCACCAATCTTTGTATTGTCTGCAAACTTGATAATTAGACCAACTACATTTTCCTCCAAATCATTTCTGTAGACCACGAACAGCAGAAGTCCCAAAACTGATCCCTGTGGAACACCGCTAGTCACAGCCTCCCATTCCGTTAAGCATCCTTCCACCGCTATCCTCTGTCTCCTATGACTAAGCCTGTTCTGTATCCATCTTGCCAGGTCACCTCTGATAACATGTGACTTCACCTTTTGAACCTTTTGCAAACTATATAGCATAGGTTCATGGGTACAGTGTCTTATACATTTGCCCTCAATAAAGCATCTTCTGTAACGTCGTTATTCCAAGCTCATGAACAGTTTTCACCTTATATGGTTGGTGATTTAAGATCCATCAAAACATTTGTAAATTATTTTCTGAAAATTTTCAAAGAAGATTATAGGATTGTGGTTTACATAAATAAGTCTCTTGCATGATATTTGTTGATGTATATTTTAAAATGATACAGAGCCAGCACAAGACTTGGGGCTGAACCTTATGTTTACCTTGGCTAAGTCTGACTATCATTGAGTTTTTGCAGGGTTTTCTGCTGCTAGGCCTGGCAGGTACTTTCATCGCAGCTTACTGAACTGGCATCATTAAGTACCTACCTTGCCCCTACGGAGGCTCTCATGCCCAATGTTTTTGCCCCATCTTGCCACATGCTGTGTGGCAAACCTCACCACTCAGTGAAAATCTGCCCAACCATGTGGCATCCCTTGTGCTTGTGCCATCTTTAAAGGGATGCTGTGCACCTGGACAAGTGCTGGCATTCCAATGCTGCCCTACTTGTTGACGGACCAAGTCAGAACATGGCAAAGAGTGGGTAGTTGGCACTGCCATTTTCTGATGGGGACCCGGATGTCCTGGTGGGGGATCGGGTGGTCCAGAGGGCAGGAAGACCAGCAGGAGTGGCCATGCCACCAGACCTTGCCATCTCGGTCAGCGCTGTTTCCAGGGTGCGGGAGAACAGCTGGCAGTGCTGCAAGAAGGTCAATACTCTTTTCCGCTTTGCTGGGTACGAGCCACACTCTTTTCTCTGTCAGCTCACACTCACTCTATCTCTGCCAGTGCGCCCACCTCTCACCATGCTCTGCCTCTCTCACTGTTGCTTGTAAAACATTCCCTCACTTGCTGTTGTCTCAGCAGCACCCCTCCTCTACCCTGACCTCCCACATCGCTAACTGCCTCTTCAGTACCTGCAGCAGTGCACACAGCCGGACCACCCACTGTTATTTCACTAATTTCTCCCCTTTCTGCATGTTGAAGGAGACAACTGCCCTTAACAGGTCAGAGGCACCCTTAATGGGTGGGACTCCAAATTTCAGATCCTCAGCCTGTACAAAGTGGCTGCACAAGAAGACTGAGACTGTTCCTGCACGTCGCAGAAACATCCGTGTCCTGTTAAATCACTGAATCCAGCTCTGCCACTCGCCCATTAACTGTGCTGTCAGCCTCATTCATTACAGCAGCTCATCACTCAACTTCTCAAGGGAAACTGAGGGTGGGTCATAGATGCTGGTGGCACAGTGGCTCCATGGTTAGCACTGCTGCCTCACAGAGCCGTGGACTCGTGTTCGATTCCAGCCTCGGGCGACTATCCATGTGGAGTTTGCACGTTCTTCCCGTGTTTGCCTGAGTTTCCTTGCACAGTCCAAAGGTGTGCTGGTTAGGTTGGATTGGATGTGCTAAAACAGCCATAATGTCCAAGGATGTGCAGGCTAAGTGAATTGGCCACAGCAAATGCAGGATCACAGGGGTTGGGCCTGAGTGGAATGCTCTTTGGAAGGTCAGTGTGGACTCGATGGGCCAAATGGCCTGCTTCCATACAGTAGGGATTCTATGATTCTGCAGTCTCCCCTCTTCCTCGGCACTACCTGTCCCTCCACCTCTCCAGACTTAATAGAGATGACCCTTCTGATGGGCAGCTGGGGATGGTCCATCAGTGCTGGACTGATGCCCACATCCTATGAGTAAATTTTTAAAAATGTAATAATTATTCTTCCACATCAATCAGCTGCAGCCTCAGTCGAAAACTGGGATGGCAGGATTGACATATGAAGAGAGACTGGATTGGTTCAATCTCCATCACTGGAGTTTAGAAGAATGAGGAAGATCTCGTAGTAACCATAAAATTCTCACATGACTAGACAGGAAGGATGTTCCTGTGGAGCAGAGGGTCCAGAAATGGGCACTGTTTAAAGATTCAGGGTGAGCCATTTCAGACAAGGATGAGGAGGAGTTTCTTCACGCAGACAATGGTGAACCTGTGGAATTCTCTGCCACAGAAAAAACGTTGAGGCCAATACATTGAATGTTTTCAAGAAGGAGTTAAATGTGGTTGTTAGGGATAAAGGGGTCAAAGGGTACAGAGAGGAAACAGGAACAGGGTACAGAATTGGACGATCAGCCATGATCATATTGAATGGTGGAGCAGGCTTCAAGGGCCGAAAGGCCTACCCATGCTTCTATTTTCTATGATTCTATAAAAGTCATTTATACACTAACATAAATAGTGAGTGGTTTCTTTAAAAATGGCAGATTTTTGAAATGCTATGCAATGCATTTGATTTGTCGCAACTCAGTCTTTACTGGCTTTAAATAATGTAATAAAACCTCCAGAATACCTCAATAACACTAACTAGCAATTATATAGCACACGGTGTGAACTATCAGAAGGTATTTCACAGCGTGTTATTGGACAAAAGTTGACACTGAGCCATAGAATGAGATTGGGAGAGGCAACCAAAGGTTCAGTCACAACAGGAGGCTTTGAGGAGTATTTTAAAGAGGAGAGAGGAAATGAGGTGACATGCCTTAGGAAGGGAATTCCAGAATAGAGAAGCTCTGCAGCTGAAAACACGTTCACCCCTTTGTTGGGCAACGTACAAGAGGCCAGAATGGGAAGAATACAGCTTTATAGAGGTGTGTGCATGACTGGAGGAGGTTGCAAAAATAGGCAGGATTGAGGTCATGGAGGAGGTTGAACACGAGAAAGGGAACTTCATATGTTCAAAGCATTGCTGGAGCATATGCAAAGGCAGCCAGGAAGCACAGACGTGCAATATGACTTGGTCTGAGTCAACGCATGAGCAGCTGAATCGTCGATGATCTGAAGCTTAAGGAAGGGAGAGAGATGGGAGATACAGTGCAAACAGTGGATTGGAAAAGATAAGAGCAGTGCTGGAAAAGCACAGCAGGTCAGGCAGCAACCAAGGAGCAGGAAAATCGACATTTCGGGCAAAAGCCAAGTCATTAAATTACTTCTCAAAGCCTCCTCGTGTGACTGAACCTTTGGTCACCTCTCCCAATCTCATTCTATGGCTCGGTGTCAACTTTTGTCCAATAACACGCTGTGAAATACCTTCTGATAGTTCATACTAAGTGGGCTATATAATTGCTAGTTAGTGTTGTTGAGGTATTCTGGAGTTTTTATTACATTATTTAAAGCCAGTAAAGACTGAGTTGCGACAAATCAAATGCATTGCATAGCATTTCAAAAATCTGCCATTTTTTAAAAAATCATTCACTATTTATGTTGATGTACAAATGACTTTTATAGAAACATGATTAGGAGCACTTCTCTGAAGTGTCAGTCTTGGCCAAGTCCACCCATCTCTGGAGCTGGGAATTGAATCCACGGCATTCTGATTCAGAAGCGAAGCTCCAGCACCTAGAAATCGTGATCAGATATACAGATTTTTCAAAGCACCGTACACATTTGGCTGTACAGAACACAATTTCCAGAACAATGCTAAAATGTTGACGTAACTTGTTAAAAAGTTGTTCATAGCCTTCCAATTTCCATATCTGATTCAATGTCCAATTTGGCAGAAGGTTCATATTGGGCAAAAGTTCAATGTTATAATACTGTTTACAGACGTTTTAATCATTCACAAAATCCTCTTGTGTTTTTCAGCTTCTATTGAGTACAAAAGGGTGTGATATCCCCCTCCTTGGCATGGCACTGGAAGATATGGCAAGAATGAAAAAAATCAGAACTTCGATATCAAGAACAAGGTGTAGCGATATTGCTCTACAGCTTTAAATAGCATTTTCAGAATCTCACTATTAAACCTTATTTCTCTGCCTTAGCAACTCACTAATAGCCCAATTATTTTTTTCTAATCAACCTGCTCAAAGATGCAATTACACCACTCTCGCATAGGTGGAATTTCCCTTCTGTCTCAGAGGTAGGGATACTGCCACTCCACCACAACACAGCCCAATTTACCCTATTCATACAACACTTCCAATTCCCCTGTCTTTTCCTGACAGCTAGACAGTGCAATTTCCTGACAGGTACATCTGGGCAGCACTGAACTGGGTAGCTACCTGGAGCCAGGCTGGCTGTGTCTAGTATATCATGTGGCAGCCTGCAGTAAAAAGGATGGTTCTGCTCTCTCTACCGGCCTACCCACCAGCACCTTCAGGGCCCGGGGAGCAACCTTTGTTTTTTGGATCTTGTCCTCACTGATAACGGTGGAGCAGCACAGCTCCTGGCATACAGTGTCCGAGGTGGTGTGCAGCTGGGCTTTCAACATGGTGCCGCAGTAAGAATGCTAGTACGTCCACCAGTACATCCGCCACTTCTACAGCATGGGAATGAGGTCAAAGAGCACAATTATACAACTGATGAGGTAAAAAGCAGAGGATTACATCAGGAAAATTGCTCTGAGCCATAGCAGACCAGATGACATGAATCTCATTTGACAAATCCTTTGAACTGAATATGGAAAAACTAGCTTAAAACAGGAAGATCCTTCACCTAGAGTTTTGAACTCACATTTGTTATTCCTGGTATTAGCCTGCTTAAACAAGTTGGTCTATTGCCAAGTGTAACTCATTTGATTCTGATAGATTAGATTAGTTTTTTTTAGATTACTTACAGTGTGGAAACAGGCCCTTCAGCCCAACAAGTCCACACCGACCATCCGAAGAGCAACCCACCTGGACCCATTCCTCTACACTCACCCCTTCATCTAACACTATGGGCAATTTAGCATGGCCAATTCACCTAACCTGCACATTTTTAGAATGTGGGAGGAAAACGGAGCATCCGGAGGAAACCCACGTAGGCACAGGGAGAACGTGCCAACTCCACACAGGCAGTTGCCTGAGGCGGGAATTGCACTCGGGTCTGTGGCGCTGTGAGGCAGCAGTGCTATCCACTGTGCTGCCCACCGGTAGACAGTGCTTTAAAATAGTATTTGTCAGAAAGGTTTGGGCATGTATTGGAGTACTCTTCATTCTTTCTGGTGCAAATAACACTTCTGGTAATAACTTAGTCTGTCAGAATTTTGCTGTGGTACCAGAATAGAATGCAAAATCACAAAAGTGCTTTGACTTCTTCTCATCTGAGCTATTTTTGGAATGTGTGAACTCGTGGGAACAATGGCTTTATTCAAGGAGAGTAGTTTTGTAAAGGTCAGGTGAGAGTAGGTGTAACTCTAACATACCTGATACACATTTCGCCGCTTGTCTGATTTGAGTTGTGTGTTAAATTTGGCCCACAAGTCTTGTAATTTGGAGCACGTTATTTAGTTCAAATATTGATTCTTCAATAACCATAACAAAAGACCTCCTCAAGCTCCTTTCAATGTACCATTTTTGTAATTTTGTCAAGGGAACCAGGAATACTTAGAATCATAGAGCTGCACAGCATGGAAACAGACCCTTCAGTCCAACTCATCCAGATATCCTAAATTAATTAAGTTCCATTTGCCAGCATTTGACCCATATTCCTCTAAACTCTTCCATTCATATACCCGTCCAGATGCCTTTTAAATTTTGTAATTGTACCAGCCTCCACCATTTCCTCTGGCAGCTCATTCCATTCACATACCACCCTCTGTGTGAAAAGGTTGCCCCTTAGGTTCCTTATACATTTTTCCTGTCTCAACTTAAATCTACACGATCTAACTTTGGAATCCCCTACCCTGGGAAAAAGACCTTGGCTATTCTCCCTATTCATGCCTCTTGTGATTTTATATGACTCTATAAGGTCACCCCTCAGCATCCAATGCTGCAGGGAAAATAGTTCCAGCGTATTCAGGCTCTTCCTATAGCTCAAATTCTCCAATCCTGGCAACATCCTTGTAAATCTTTTCTATATCCTTTCAAATTTATAACAAAGCTCTTGCAGAGCTTTCCCATTGTGCTTTTCACAGCTTCATGGGCGATCCAAAGGGCTTCACAGCCAATGGGATTTTTTGATTGCTGGTCATTGTTGTAATTGGCTGTCTGCAGTGACCAGTGGTTCACTCTTGGCAACTGTAGATGTATTTCAATTCATGTAACCAGTGGAGAGGTGTGTTCAGGCTTGCCTTATCATTTGTTCAGAATTTGGTCTCTTGGCAGCCCAGTGTATTGAAATGCAGGGTGGGATTATTTACATATGGTGACAAACTAAGTTGTTTTGGACAGATTGTCAAAGTTGTGATCTGTCAGTTAGAACTTACAGCGTTTTCTCAAGGAAAGAATACAAAGACACAAAAGCACAAGCAGATGGCCATTTTCTCAGTGATACCAGCAACATTAGTTTATTGTTGATACTAACTGATTTGCTTTAAATGTGTTGGCCAGTTATAGAGTCATAGTGATGTACAGCATGGAAACAGACCCTTCGGTCCAACCCGTCCATGCCGACCAGATATCACAACCCAATCTAATCCCACCTGCCATCACCTGGCCCATATCCCTCCAAACCCTTCCTATTCATATACCCATCCAAATGCCTTTTAAATGTTGCAATTGTACCAGCCTCCACCACTTCTTTTGGCAGCTCATTCCATACACGTACCACCCTCTGCGTGAAAAAGTTGCCCCTTAGGTCTCTTTTATATCTTTCCCCTCTCACCCTAAACCTATGCCCTCTAGTTCTGGACTCACCCACTCCAGGGAAAAGATTTTGCCTATTTATCCTATCCATGCCCTTCATAATTTTGTAAATCTCTATAAGGTCATCCCTCAGCCTCTGACGCTCCAAGGAAAACAGCCCCAGCTTGTTCAGCCTCTCCCTGTAGCTCAAATCCTCCAACCCTGACAACATCCTTGTAAATCTTTTCTGAACCCTTTCAAGTTTCACAACATCTTTCCGATAAGAAGGAGACCAGAATTGCACACAGTATTCCAAAAGTGGCCTAACCAATGTCCTGTACAGCCGCAACATGACCTCCCAACTCTGACCAATGAAGGAAAGCATACGAAACATCTTCTTCACTATCCTATCTACCTGCGACTCCACTTTCAGGGAGCAATGAACCTGCACTCCAAGGTCTCTTTGCTCAGCAACACTCCCTAGGACTTTACCATTAAGTGTATAAGTCCTGCTAAGATTTACTTTCCCAAAATGCAGCACCTCACATTTATCTGAATTAAAACTCCATCTGCCACTTCTCAGCCCATTGGCCCATCTGATCAAGATCCTGTTGTAATCTGAGGTAACCTCTTTGCTGTTCACGACACCTCCAATTTTGGTGTCATTTGCCAACGTACTAACTGTCCCTCTTATGCTTGCATCCAAATCATTTATGTAAATGACAAAATGTAGAGGACCCAGCACCGATCCTTGTGGCACTCCCACTGTGGTCACAGGCCTCCAGTCTGAAAAACAACCCTCCACCACCGCCCTCTGGCTTCTACCTTTGAGCCAGTTCTGTATCCAAATGGCTAGTTCTCCCTGTATTCCATGAGATCTAACCTTGCTAATCAGTCTCCCATGGGAAACCTTGTCGAACGCCTTACTGAAGTCCATATAGATCACATCTAGGGGTGTTCCCTCATCAATCCTCTTTGTTACTTCTTCAAAAAACTCAATCAAGTTTGTGAGACATGATTTCCCACGTACAAAGCCATTAGAACCCTTCTACCTAAGTGGACTGGTTGGAGCAGTCTGGGACTTTTTCATTTGGCAGCAAAGTAACTTCCTTGATTTGGAAAGTTTACAGTGTTATTTTCTTTATTCCTTTTCATATGGAAAGTATCAATCCTCTCCATTACTCCTTTTCCATAAATTTATCACCGTATGGCCACTTTTCATTGTGGAACCTAAATGGTAAGTTTCAGGGTGATATACAACCTCGGGAATTATTATGGTCAGCCTTAGCATTGTCCCTATTGGAGTCACTTGATAGTGATCGTAATGGCCACCTTGACTGACGGTATTCCCCTCTCCATCATGCAGTACTGAGGAATTAGCATTTGTATTGTCCCATTGCTGGTCCAGTCAAAACCACCTAATCCAGAATGCCCATGGTCTGGAAGAATGGATGGCCCACAAGTGTTTGTGGCTCAATTGCTAATTCATCTCCCCACTTTCCTTCCAAACCTTTTCAGCTGGCCCAAACATTCTGCTTATCTCCCGACGAGCCTCCTCCAACTTATTTCAGGGTGTGCTGGAGAGACGTGCCCATCTGCATCAGCTTGGCACAGGTCCTCAGGACCAAAGGCAAGGTAACACACTCACATGGTTAAAAATCACACAACACCAGGTTATAGTCCAACAGGTTTAATTAGAAGCACACTAGCTTTTGGAGCGTCGCTCCTTCATCAGGTGGTAGTGGAGGAAGGAGCAACGCTCCAAAAGGTAGTGTGCTTCTAATTAAACCTGTTGGACCTGTTGTGTGATTTTTAACTTTGTACACCTCAGTCCAACACCGGCATCTCCAAATCACACTCACATGGTGACAGGGTTACGTCAGGAGGCACCTGCCGGGGGAGGAACCACACACGGTCCCCTCAGAGGTCTCGAGAGATGGCTGGGCCCTCCAGCTCCACCCTGCCGAGGCCCTCAGAAATTCTTACATTGCAGCCATGGAAGGTTCACATGTTTCTGTCAAGTTGCCCCTCAAAATATCTGGCCAGTCCAGTCGCAGACCTCCAAGGCTCACCTAAACAAACCTCAAGGGCCAGTGGGCTCCACTGCTGTTCAGATTCCTTCCACTCCAGCTGTAACATACTGAGATCTAGTGAGAGGGAGAGGAAGAAGGTGTTTCAAGGGCACTTTGGTGGCATGCATGCCAATGCACTGCATGTTATTTGCTACACTCCGACAATAGTCACTGTTTGGATCTTACATTTGTTGGGCACAGTGTGTGTAACTCTGAATGTAACTGCCAGCATGATGCCTAACTTCATTTCCACTCGGGGTGTACCCCATGAGCAATGTTTATATTGAAAACCTGCTGCAGAATGTGGAAGCAAGAGGAACAAGGTGTGTACGGAGCAATAGGTCATGCTGGTACCTTTGTCCTACAACATATATATTCTTTTCTTGACCTATTTGTCTGAAAGAGTTGTTGTGATTGAGGTGGTCACTGATTTCTGGAGAAATCATCTAGCGGACGATAGGGATGAGGGACCCTGCAGATCTGCAAAAGAATGGATGGCCCGCAAGTGTTTGTGGCTCAGTTGGTCTGAGTGTGTATGATGTTTGGGGTGGCACAGTGGCTCAGTAGCTAGCATTGCTACCTCACAGCACCAGGGACAGGGGGTCGGTTTCAGCCTTGGGTGACTAATTGTGTGGTGTTTGCATATTCTCCCCATGTCTCCATGGGTTTCCTCCGGGTGCTCTGGTTTCCTCCCACAGTCCAAAGATATGCAGGTCAGGTGAATTGGCCATGCTAAATTGCCCATTGTGTTCAGGGATGTGTACATTAGGTGCATTAGTAATGGGTAAATGTAGAGTAATAGGGTAGGGGAATAGGTCTGGGTGGGATGCAGTTGGCGTGGATTTATTGGGCCAAATGGCCTGTTTCCATACTGTAGAGATTCTATGAAATGATGTTGTTTCCCTTTAACAAAGCTCATCTCCTGGGGTCCTACAGCCCCCTCTCTCACTCACTCCAAACGATGTAGCCAAAGCCATTTTCTTTCTCATCATGCACTTTGGGACACAACGGGAGGCAACAGTAAGTTGTCCTCAGCTGGTGGCTTCCAGCCTCAGCCTCTTGTGTTGATGAGGTCCCAAACATCTAAACCCCTTTCCAGGTGGACCTTCATGTGAACCCCATCAGCTGCACACACCCCAACAGCCTATACATGTAACCCCAGCCTCCCTTTGTAATTGTCATCAACCATCCACCCTACTCCACAGCCTGCTGCCCCCACACCCCCACCCTCAGCCTGAAGATGAAGTTGTTGAGTTTTGCTCTTGACCATACTCATATCCCTTTCTTTTTTGAAACTCCATCATGGAATGAGGCCATGCCAGTAATTATTGTCCATCTGTAATTGCCCAGAGGCAATTAAGTGTCAACCACATTGCTGGAGTCATATGTAAGTTGAAACTTTATTGCTGGAACAGCACAGCAGGTCAGGCAGCATCTAGGGAACAGAAGATTCGACGTTTCGGGCACATGCCCTTCTTCCTGAAGAAGGGCATGTGCCCGAAACGTCGAATCTTCTGTTCCCTAGATGCTGCCTGACCTGCTGTGCTGTTCCAGCAATAAAGTTTCAACTTTGATCTCCAGCGTCTGCAGACCTCACTTTCTCCTCGGAGTCATATGTAAGCCAGGTAAAGATGGTAGTTCCCTTCCCTAAAGGGCATTAGTGAACCAGATGGGTTTTCTGACTCTCACCAGTGGATTTGTGGTCATCATTAGACTCTTAAATCCAGATTTCATTTTATTGAACTCAAATTCCAACAATTGCTATGGCAGGATTTGAACCTGGGTCACCAGAACATTACCTGGGTTTCTGGATTAACAGTCCAGTGATAATATCACTAGGCCATCAGTTTCCTTCAGTTTCTGTACACGTACCTTCAGACTGATCGCGGTCCTCCCCCTTTAATGACCTAATGGGATAGCACTGGCTGAGAAGTGCCATGAATCCTGACTGAAGCTTATAGACATCTACCCAAAGCACATTAACCCTACCCACTGATTGGGTTGCTGTGGAGACACAGGTCTGACAATGACCCAGGACTGCAGAGGTATGGATCACTGCGATCGATAATACCTGACCGGGTGCCTGATCACGCCCTTGGCTTACTGTCCCACCACTGAAGGGTGCCCTCTGTGGACTTTGTTGACAACTATGTCCCTAAGAGTGAGAGACCCACTTGTTTGCTTGCTGCATATGTGATGTTTCACCATATGAGCTATTGACACGTGGTGCAGGTGGGAGATTGACTTAGCACACTGCCACACTGAACAATATGCACCTACTTGATTGAGGACCATTGAGCATTGAGGCAGGCTGCCGGTTTGTGTGGTTGCACTAGCATTAAACAGTGAGGTAAGATAAGGTAAGGAAAGGAGGCTGCGAGCACGCAGGTAGGTGTGAAGTGAGCGAGCATTAATAGAGCAAGCAAGCAGCTCTGCGATGCAGCCTTGTCCATCCTGTGAGCTGTGTGTCCTGCCGCTATACAAAGTGTCCTTGCAGTAGCCTTTCAATGCTAGAAGCTGGTGCACCATGCACTGCAGATCTGTTCTTCCTGGGCATCCTGCAAGGGGATTGGCAAGGTATCATGATGGCTGTGAGGTTTGTTGCCTTAATGAGAATCTTTCACCTTGTTGCTTAGTGATAGACCTCGCCAGACTTCTCCTCTGATACTGCCACAAATATCACTATCGCCCATGTCACTCAGACCCCTGTAAGATTCCACCCTCAGAAATCTCACCAAATATTTCCAAAATTCTTTTAAATATCATGCCGAGGCTGATCTTAGTGGCATTACCTTTCTCAGAATGAAAACTCATGTGGTAATTTTAACCTTTCACAACTCCTCCCCAGGAGAAGCAGCGGTATTTGGGATGTCAGAAATTGGGGAAACATTATCTCCAGGTTTCCCACTTCTGACATTAAGAGGTTGATTGGGGGTGTGTGAGCGACCTATTTTTAACCTATTTTTCCAATCAGCCTGTTCAGAGATGTCATTACACACCACTGGAGCAAGTCAGGTTTAAACCCAGGCCTTTGTGGGCCAGGGGCTCTCCATCTACAGGTACCTAACTTTTAAATGAAGCTATGTTTCTTGAATATTACTGTAAGTTCCTCTTCTCTTGACTGAATGTCGACCAAGTGGAGGTCTTTGCTATTATGAAACATTTTTGGACAACAGTTCCCATGGATCTGGCATTTCTATGCGAATAAGATGAAAAAGTGTACTGAAGGCAGCAACTTACACACTCTATAATGGACTTACAATGCAAGTGAGAATTGTGGTTGCTCTAGCACCATTTTCAAAATCTAGTGTGGGTTTTTGAACTACTGTGAAAAAGATGTTGAAGAATTTTGTTTTTGAACTAAACTCTTCGGGTTTTATGAATTATGTTCCATCCGTTTAGTGAGTGTCATGCAGATGTGAAATATTATCAGTTTTGAAACCAGCAGCATTTGATAAACAGGAAAAAGTGCACCTCCCAAGAAAGGTGTGACACCTGCAAGTTGCGGTAAATGTGTGAGCATTGAAACCACCCTTCAAACACTTACTTAGATTCATCACACAACGATACACAGTCTTATTGAAAATTAAGGTAGGAGAATAATTTCAGTGTCAGAGCCAGCAATCATTATTTCAGTTGTTATTTTGCAATCCTTAACTAGCATTAATATCTTGCTAACATTTCTGAAGGGCATACTCCAGGGCAGAAGAATATTATGATGCAAAAAGTGCAACTTTGCCAATTCATCAGATTTAGTGAACATCTCTTATTGTCTGGAAATGAGGGACTGTAAAGAAATGTCACTGGCTTTGGTTAGCTGACATTTTCTGCCCACAAGAGACATTATTGAAGTCTGGTGCTTTGGTGCTTCATTTGCACTGTGTCTGCAGCTTGTTGCACAGCTAGATTTCATACATGCATGAACCAATCTTATAGATAGGACATCATAAAAATTAAATGTCTCTTGCTTGAATCAGTTTATTTTCCATTTCAGGCACCCTTCCAATCATAGGCTGCCATTTAGACTGTTTCGGAAGTGGCCAGGAATGATTTGACTGATATTTCCAGTGTTCCTGGCCTCTGTAGCCCCATTAGCAGTGCTGCCACAGGACTGAATTTTGCTACTTTGGTTTCTGAAATTTTCTTCTCTTCAAATTCAAAAATGATCACTTTACATTGGTGGATGCAAGATTAGCTCTACTGGTAGAGTTCAGGATTTGTATCAGAGTCAAAAAATGTGGTGCTGGAAAAGTACAGCCGTCAGGAGCAGGAGAATCGCCATTTCGGACATAAGCTCTTCATCAGGAATGTAGTGGGAGGTGCAAGGGGGCAGAGAGATAAGTGGGGATGGCGAGATGGTAACTGGGAATATGATAAGTATATGAAGGTAGGGTGTGATGGTGATAGGTCGAAGCAGAGGGTGGAGCGGATAGGTGGGAAGGGAGGTGGACAGGTAGGATAGTACAAGAGGGCAGTGCTGAGTTGGAGGGTTGATCTTGGATAAGGTGGGGGGAAGAGAGATTAGGAAACTGATTAAATCAACATTGATCCTGTGTTGTTGGAGGGTCCCAAAGTGGAAGATGAGGTATTCTTCCTTCGGGTGTTGGGTAGCTAGAATTTGGCGGTGGAGGAGGCCCAGAACTTGCATGTCCTTGGCTGAGTGGGAGGTGAGTTAAAGTGTTCAGCCACAGGGCAGTCGGGTTGTTTAGTGCATGTGTCCCAGAGATGTTCTCTGAAACATTCTACAAGTTGGTGTCCCGTCTCCCCAATGTACACAAGACCACATTGAGAGCAATGGACACAGTAGATGACGTGTGTGGAAGTGCGGGAAAAAATGGAAGTGAGATGGGAGGTGTGGGCACAGTTCTCACTTTCTCCTTCAGGATTTGTATGACTGGGAACAGGTCAGTGTTCAAAGTCAATAGGGCCCCCGTGCTTCTACCCATCCACTTCAAAGCACATATTTTAGCAGAATTTGATCATGGGTCCTTGTAGTACAGAAGCAGTCAAGGAGGCACACAGGACAGGGGAGACATTTTGTGAAATATGTCAGGTAACTCAGAGTGGTGTTAGCAGCTGAGAAGCCAGTATTATGATGGGGTCTTCCTAATGACATTGGGAAAATGACAGAGGTGAGAATATGGCCTAGGATACACAAATACCAAAAAGTAAAATTAAGGCTTAAAAAAAAAACAGCTTGAAGCTGGTTTGCTATTGATTAATGTGCCTGACTTGTTCAGGCTTTGTCAAACTAAAACTCAAATGTAAAGCTTTGAATAGCAAATGAGACCTATTTAGTGGAAGCATGCTACTTCACTCGCACAGTAAAATATAGAAATGTGCCTGATATGTAGTCACCATTGTTTTGTAACCCATCCTGTCTTGTGGTTGAACAATGTGTTCTCTGTTCAGTCAATTTATTTACAAAGAATATGGGGGCTTATCATTTTCCATTTATTACATAAAGCAGGATGAATGAATTGTGATTCCTAGAATGGGTGTACAGTGTTCTGTGGTGAATTCAATTGAGTGTCACATATTATTTTAGTACAAATGATGTGATAACAATCATGGATGTCACATTGCAAAATGCAACAAGCAAGTGCAAATGTTGAAACAAAGAAGTATACATTGAAATAATGCTATATTAGGAAAGTTTCCCACCACTTCAAAATACGCAGAAAAAAATTCTCTCCTCCCACTGCCAGACAGTTTTGTAATGTACAAATGGTGTAAAGTCCTTCTTCTCTGTTTCCTAGTGCTATAATTGTAAGTGGGTATCAGTCACTTCTCATCAAAGAAGAGAAATTCAGAAACCAACATGATAAACTTCAGTACTAACAGTGCTACAGAGATGAAGAACTTTGGAAATATCAGTCAAACTGTTCTTGGCCACTTCTGGCTCAGTGGTGGGCTATGATTAGAAGAGTGGCTGTGACATGCAAGCATCAAAACTATTGTCACAATAACTTCCAGGACAGACTCTTGGAATTCTTCCTATGACAATGCATTGGAAATGTACCTCCCACCTCCTCCTCCTGTATTAAGAGCTCTAGCACTGACGAACATGGGAGTCACACACTCTGGCCTTCTTCTCAATTTACAATCTTCACACCATCAAAGCCCTTCAACTGCTGTTGAACCAGCTTCTGTAGCCTGAAAGCAGCTGACCTGCCTTTAAATGCAGACTAAGTGTGCACCACCATGCAAGCCAGGCACACGCTACTGACTGTGTTGAAAGTGCATTGGGCTTCACTCCACAATCACGTAGCATTTAGGTACTGGCAATAAATGTTGGTTTAGCCACCCCGCCCTCATCCCGCAATGAATAAAAAAAGTTCTTAGTCAAGGATTCAATCATGGGTGATGTTATTGAATATCAAAGGGAAGGAATCTCTCTTGTTGGAAATGGTCATTGCCCTTAGCTCTGATTTAATGTGAAGGTTACAGGGAGGAATTCCCAAAGGACCCAATAGCAGCAGAATAAGGAGCCCCCCATGTCTGCAGCTCACTGTTTTAAAGAAGGGAAATTACATAGACCAAATGCATTCAAATGCATCCAGGTATTTCAGTTGGATGCATTCCAGGCACCTCATATACTTCTTCCTGATGTTTGTGGTGTGATGTGAATTCCTTCCTGCACCAATCCTCCTGCCCAGTCTCTATTCTCAGGTGTGCAGTGCATATCTGATGCAGTTGTGTTGGTACTTAGTTTAATTTGGAATGTTATTTCTGGACTTGTTGCTTCAATTAGTTCCTTTTGGCTTTATCTCACATAATTTGACTCCACTTGGCACCTGAGCTCTTCTTATGTTTCATGTTAACCTATCATTAAAAACAGGGAGAAAGTGAGGTCTGCAGATGCTGGAGATCAGAGCTGAAAAATGTGTTGCTGAAAAAGCGCAGCAGGTCAGGCAGCATCCAAGGAGCAGGAGAATCGACGTTTCGGACATAACCCCTTCTTTAGGAACATTGTTGATGGACTTGTCTGAAACTCTACCTCTGTTCTCTAGATCCTCCAAGGTGACTGACAACTGCTCAGTTGTTCCAGGAAATGTCACCTCTCCCATCCACAAATGTTACACAACAAAGCCCAAATGATGTTTGTTTAACAAATGCATGGGACATGTAGTGTAGAATCAACGCATATGCTATCTTGCAGTATTAAAGGTAACATCACCATCGTCTCAGCAAACTAGACGGTTTGTTAAAGAGTCATAGTCATAGAGATGTGCAGCACGGAAACAGAGCCTTCTGTCCAACTTGCCCGTACCGACCAGATATCCCAACCCAATCTAGTCCCACCTGCCAGTACCCGTCCCATATCCCTCCTCCAAACCCTTACTATTCATATACCCATCCAGATGCCTTTTAAATGTTGCAATTGTACCAGCCTCCACCACTTCCTCTGGCAGCCCATTCCACACACGCACCACCCTCTGCATGAAAAAGTTGCCCCTCAGGTCTCTTTTATATCTTTCCCCTCTCACCCTAAACCTATGCCATCTAGTTCTGGACTCGCCCACCCCAGGGAGAAGACCTTGTCTTTTTATCCTATCCATGCCCCTCATGATTTTATAAACCTCTATAAGGTCACCCCTCAGCCTCCGACATTCCAGGGATAACAGCCCTAGACTAATAAACCTCTTCCAATAGCTCAAATCCTCCAACCCTGGCAACATCCTTGTACATCTTTTCTGAACCCTTTTAAGTTTCATAACATCCTTCTGATAGGAGGGAGACCAGAATTGCATGCAATATTCCAAAAGTGGCCTAACCAATGTCCTGTACAGCTGCAACATGACCTCTCAACTCCTGTACTCAATTCTCTGACCAATAAAGGAAAGCATACCAAATGCCTTCTTCACTATCCTATCTGCGACTCCACTTTCAAGGAGCTATGAACCTGTACTTCAAGGTCTTTTTTGTTCAGCAACACTCTCTAGGACCTTACCATTAAGTGTGTAAGAGAGGGAAAAGGTTGAGAAGGAAAGTCCTCCGTAGAAACCACAGCTGATACAGAAATTGAATCCACACTGTTGGTGTCACTTTACATCACAAACCAGATATCCAACCAACTAAGCTAATCAATCTCAAGCAATGAGCCATTTGCCTGAACACAAATTGCTGGAGAAACTCAATGTTACAGGTCCAGTGAGGCAGCTCTGAAGAAGAGTCCAAAGGACCTGAAACGTTGACTCTGCTTTCTCTGCACAGATGCTGCCAAACCTGTTGAGTTTTGTTTTTGTTTCAGAATTCCGGCATCACCAGTTCTTTGTATTAGTTCAATCTATTGTTTTCCTTAATTCCTTACTTTCTAGTGATGGTCTTACTTATAATTGAGGTTAAGAAACCACATTGTTCTGAAGAAGAATCATTGGCGTTGAAACACTAACTTCTTTCTCCATCCACAGATGCTGCCAGACCTGTTGAGTATCTCCAGCATTTTGCTTCTATTGGTTTCTAATATGGAAATATTTCTTAAATAAAACATTTCTCTTTTCACTTGACAAGTTGTTCAGTTGGAAGCAGCGACTGAGATTGCATTTTTGGCTTTATATCACAGCCTTAGACCTTTACAAGGTCAGTTGATTCTCAGATTGGTCACGGGTTTTGATTTTCACTGGGCCACCATGTGTGAAGGAAGGAAGGTGGAAGGGTATGCTGAACGCAGCCTATCCCTTCTGTCAGACCCTGAAATGGGAGGGATAATGCATATTAAAGAGCAGTTAGGTAATCTGTCTTTGAGTAACATCCCAGATGCTAACCACTTCCAAACTGAATGTGGTGCCATGGAACCTGATTAGCTTAAGAGTAAATAAACATATAAACTCCTAAGTTCAAATGGAAAATTCACACTTTGACTGTTGTATTTACAAGTGTTTTTGACAGTATGAAATAGTGAGAGTTCTGATCTATGTTCCTCAGCATCAGTGAAATCATTCTCAAAATCATAATCTTCAATGCTATTGTTGTGACATCTAAGCTTTTCACAGAATCTTGGGTCAGAGTGATGTTCCTGCCTTGTCATTTCATATACAAGTTTGTCAGTAAGACCGAAAACTAAGGCATCCTCTTTGTGAATAGTGTTTATTGACTACTCAGTCTTACAGCATCTTCCATACGCTTGACCTTTCCCTTCCTCTCCCATATAATGTATACTCCCTACATGCATATTTAAATTCAAAATTTTGATAATCTTTCCAAAGCTAATAAAAAAAAGTATTTTTCTGTCACACATTGACAGACCCTGCATCCTCCATTCTTATAAAAATCCACAAATAGAAAACAATTACAAAGCAATTGAAGAAGAAAACTCTTTTCCATGATTTTACAAAGCAAAATTCCAAGTTCTCACCATAATATGATACACCCCTCTCTGAGGGCATTCAACAATTTCTTAGGGCAAGAATTCTCTTTTGTAAAATAGCCTAACAATTGCTGACTTGAATCAACCCAATTTAATTTAGAAATAAAAAAAACTGGAAGAACTGCAGATGCTGTAAATTAGAAACAAAAACTGAAATTGCTAAAAAAGCTCAGCAGGAATGGTAGCATCTGTAAAGAGGGATACAGAATTGGCTCAAAGGTAGAAGACAGAGGATGGTGGTGGAGGATTGTTTTTCAGATCGGAGGCCTGTGACCAGTGGAGTGCCACAAGGATTGGTGCTGGGCCCTCTACTTTTTGTCATTTACATAAATGATTTGATGTGAGCTTAAGAGGTACAGTTAGTACGTTTGCAGATGACACCAAAATTGGAGGTGTAGTGGACAGCGAAGAAGGTTACCTCAGATTACAAGAGGATCTTGATCAGATGGGCCAATGAGCTGAGAAGTGGCAGATGGAGTTTAATTCAGATAAATGCGAGATGCTGCATTTTGGGAAATCAAATCTTAGCAGGACTTATACACTTAATGGTAAGGTCCTAGGGAGTGTTGCTGAACAAAGAGACCTTGGATTGCAGTTTCATAGCTCCTTGAAAGTGGAGTCACAGGTAGATAGGATAATGAAGAAGGCATTTGGTATGCTTTCCTTTATTGGTCAGAGTACTGAGTACAGAAGTTGGGACGTCATGTTGCGCTGTACAGGACATTGGTTAGGCCACTGTTGGAATATTGCATGCAGTTCTGGTCTCCTTCCTATTGGAAAGATGTTGTGAAACTTGAAAGGGTTCAGAAAAGATTTACAAGGATGTTGCCAGGGTTGGAGGATTTGAGCTATAGGGAGAGGTTGAACAGGCTGGGGCTGTTTTCCCTGGAGTGTCGGAGGCTGAGGGGTGACCTTATAGAGGTTTACAAAGTTATGAGGGAGATGTTTGGATTTGTTGTAGGTACTGGTTGTCCTTTTCGGATTTGTTGTAGGGGCATGGATAGGATAAATAGACAAAGTCTTTTCCCTTGGGTCGAGGAGTCCAGTACTAGAGGGCATAGATTTAGGGTGAGAGGGGAAAGATGTATAAGAGACCTAAGGGGAAAGATATATAAGAGACCTACGGGAAACATTTCCACGCAGAGGGTGGTACATGAATGGAATGAGCTGCCGGAGGAAGTGGTGGAGGCTGGTACAATTGCAACATTTAAAAGGCATTTGGATGGGTATACGAATAGAAAGGGTTTGGAGAGATATGGGCCGGGTGTTGGCAGGTGGGACTAGATGGATGGGTTGGACCAAAGGGTCTGTTTCCATGCTGTACATCTCTATGACTATGACTCTAAATCAGAGTTAACGTTTCAGGTCGAGTGACTCTTCCTCAGAACTGATGGTAGCTAGGAAAATGTCGGTTTATATGCAGAAGATAGGGCGAGAGGAAGGAGTAAGGAATAAATGATAGGTGGGGATAGAGCCCAAAAAGTGAGAAGAATAGGCGGACAGACAAAGGAGTGGATAATGGTCTGGCTCGGAAGGTAGAAATAACTTGTCTTGCCAACATGTTCTTCACACTAGCAAGGTCAGTTCTCAACCTTTTGTTTACAACACCTATTGTTCAATGAACATTACCACAAAGAGAACAGATATTGACATAACCTTCTGTGGGAAAATATATCTCAGATTGTGCCTTGTATGTGATTTCCTTCAGAAAATTGGTCAAGAATCCTCCTGCATCCATGGTTTAGGAAGGCATCTCACCACTACTGTCTTCTCAAGGATAATTAAATATAGGCAATAAATGCTGGCCCAACTAATGATGCCCACACCCCATGATTGAATAAAAAAAAATTGCTTAAGCCAGTTCCGGTATTTCAGCAGCTAAGGTGAGTTTAACTAGCCACTTTATTTTCATAGGTTCCCAAAAAAATTCATTATTCTTTACTACCAAAGATATGATAAACTCCAGGAATTTTAGAATATCAACCTGGAAGATTAACATGAGAAACTTGCCTGAAAAGACTCTTCTGGATCACCCAAGGCTGGAAAGTTGAATGCACAATTTGTTGAATTTAATTTCTTAAATATTGTATCTGCCCTCAGCATTGCCTCAACTTTAGTACGGTTCAACATGGTACTCAGTGGCAATATATCATCACTGGCATTGTGTCTAGTCTCAGTGCACCACTAGCTCAGCTGGATCAATCAAACATGTTAACTGGTCTATTTTTTACCTTGGTTGCAGGACCCTCTTTCACTGAGTTCATGGCTCTATTTATTGTGTTGTGATTAATACATTCTATGCCACTCCTGACTTAGGAGCAAACTACTGCACTTGCTGGAGATCACAGCAGGTCAGGCAGCATCCGTGAAGGGAATGCAATCGAACGTTTTCAGTCTCGGTGGCTTTTCGTTATAGCTGCATTACGGGTATTGTTGTTCCTCATCAGTGGTGCAAGGATGTGGTTGCATTAGCTGGTCCTATGTTGTGATGAAACCTGACAACCTCCCAAGTGTTGTTCAACATGAGTAAGTGCTGAGCAGGCGGTGTACTTTTCAAGAAGATGGCAATCACTGAGCCAGCGCATTTTCAGGATTAGTGATTGGAGTACAGACCAGTCACCAGGATATGGCTACAACTCCTTAGTGTCTCTGTTCAAAGCCTTCATTTAAGAAGACCACATGCAGTATCCAGACTGACCCTGGCAAGTTGCTGACAGCTTGAGAACTAGGTGCATTGGCCACTAAAGCCAGAAATGTAGAGTTAGCAGTTAATGATCTACTTGGATATTTTACCTCCCACCAAACTGCTCTAAGTAGGTCCCCAGAAAATCTACCCAACTGAAAGTTGGCAGTGGGTGGAGTGTTATCTGAATCATTACTTTGAGAAGATTTAATTCCCTTGCCCCAGGCTCAGATACCTCCTATTCCATCATATACTCCCAAGGGTGAAATCTTTTGCTGTGAAGGTGCTAAAAAAAAACTATTCTTTCTCCAGAAACTTATAGATATCTTTGTTAATTAAAAGCTTGCAAACCATGCCAGTGATTACTGAATCAGCCGATAGTTTAGAAGGGCACCAAGTTCAGAACTGCTTGGGTGTGACTTTGTGCATGAGAGTTAAATGGGTAACTGGGAATCAGCAACCTTTCTCCCCTCATTATTCCAACTGACTTTGTAGAAAGACAAAACTTACCCAATTAAAGTTTGGTTATTTGCTTTGTGGGTTTTGAAATTCACTGCAAACTTTAATAATTAATGACATCAGATTGCGAGAAGCAGTAGTAAAAAAAAATGGACTTCTATTTAAAAATCAGACTTCAGGTCTCCAGTTAACATTGTGAAGCTCTGATGGTATTAATTTGTGGCTGCTCATTACTCACTGACTGACAGAAAATGTCTTTTTTACAGTGAAGCATTTTCCTGGCCACGGTGAGGTCTTTAGAAGCAACTTCACCGGGTAACTGTGAAGGTGATGGATGTTGTGGTGGGACATGGAAATAGTAAAGCCTTTGTGTAATGGGGGCTCCGTTACTGTGTTTCAATCCTCCGCTTTTAGCTGGATTTGGTCATAATGGACTTCCTTCATTACTGAGTTTTTGCAGGAGAGCCACTGGAAACTCATAGAAGGCAGGTATCTCGGTTTGTGTGCAATCTATTACCATATGTTCTGACATGCATCCTTGTGATTTCATTGCTACCTTCCATTCTCTGTGCCCAGTAAATAACTTTTCTTCTTTCTCTAATGAAGTACCTTAGATTTATTTAAAAAAAAACACATCAGTGCCAGGAAAATAGAAGTCACTTATCTTCCCAAAGCTCAGTGTGAACCATAAACATTTTTTCCTTTGTCAATGCACTAATTACACCATCATTAGGTACAATGAGCAAGGTTAGAGTGGTGCTGGAAAAGCACAGCAGGTCAGGCAGCATCCGAGGAGCAGGAAAATCGACGTTTCGGGCAAAAAGGCCTTTATCAAGTCATTCCTGATGAAGGGCTTTTGCCCGAAATGTTGATTTTCCTGCTTCTCGGCCTGACCGGCTGTGCTTTTCCAGCACCATTCAAATATAGATTCTGATCTCCAACATCTGCACAAGGTGTTGGCTCGGCATGGCAATTTTATCAGATTCTCTGAACTGTTTTTCTCAGCAGCCACCTTTTTCAAATACAATGCTGATTTGTTACACCCGGGTTGGAAGGACAGATTTAGGACAATTCCAGGCTCTCTATAGCTGACCCAAGATAACCTACCCTAGGTTGTTAGATTTTCATTTTGGCCAGGCGGTTTCACACTTGTACTGGCTCTGAAATTTCTTCCTATATCTGTTCCTTTGTAGCTTGGCAACTATTCTGCTGTACTTCTGAAGGCCCTTGGGACACTTTCTAGCTGAAAGATCTTGTACAAAGGCAAACGGTTTTAAATTGAGGACCAACAGTAAAATGGTTTGGTTTTTGACTGCCTCCAGTACTTAACAATGTGTTTAGTTTTGACTGTATACATGTGGGAAGGTCTTGTGTATCCACTCATATCAGGTTGACAGAAACATTGGGTGTACACTATTGCTGGGAATGAAAAGTTTGAATAAGGAGAGACCTTCCAGGAATTAGTGGAAGTGGGTACAGTTAGAATTAAGATATTTGACATAAGATAATACAAAATTGTTGGAGGGATACAGGCCCAGTACAGGCAGGTGAGACTAGTTTAGTTTGGGATTACGGTCAGCATGGACTGGTTGGACCGAAGGGTCTGTCTCTGTGCTATATGATTGCCTGCCTGCCTTATCAGTTGGGTCTATCGTCCTCAGAAAGAGTTTGGATGCAGTCACAGATAGGTTTTGGCCTGTGGGAAAGGGTGATTTTCCAACTTTGTTGCAGCTGTTTAAAAACAGCGATAAAACCAAAACAGTCCCTTCAGCCCGAATATTCATGCTCCAATCCTCCAGCACGCTTCTTGCGCATCTCAAGCTATTTCATGCCCTCAGGCATGCCTATGGGTCTACCTACTCTCCATGCCTTCCTCTACTCACCCCGCGTGACCCTCTTCATTCTAACTCACCCAGTACCCACCATAGGCAGACCTCAGGATCCAAGCTGAGATGAAATAAAGTCTTTATGTGTCTATTGGCGAGTTCATTTTCATTTTCAAAAAATTATCTCATTGACTAAAAACCCATTCACCAGATTTAACTTCCTAAAAACGAGCATTTGTATTTATTGATCCATTTGAAAATTTTTGAAGGACTTAGAACTGTTATTCAAAAGGCCGGCCATGCAGCCAAACTGCGATGAGCTTGGGCAGTCAGTGCAGGCATGAAGGGCTGAATGGCCTTTTTCTGTGCTGTAACATTTCTATGGTTTTCGCCTATGCTCTGCATTCAGGATTCAGTGTATTGATGTGGGGAGTGGCGGGGGGGGGAGAGGGGAAATACATTTGCATACAATTTGTTTTCCTTCTCATCTGAAAGATGATAAATGTGATCATGAACATGCTGCATCAATTTATCTTTGTCTGTTTTCACTCACATGATAGCTGTGGCAAACTCCTGAGAGATTTTCCTCTCATTAAAGTATTTTAGGAGTTTGAAAGGAACCAAACTTTTTATTTACAAATTATGCATGTGAATAAGTGGTACTTGGTAAAAATAATGTCAGTGCCTCACTTATCACTGCCCAGCACTGTGGGAGTATCTTCACTACACAGAGTGCATTTAAACATATGAACTAAGAGCAAGAGTAGGCCATAGTTGAGGCTACTCCAGGTTTCAATAAGATCATGGTGAATCCTATTTTGGCCACACCTCACTTATCCTGCATACCCCCATTAAACTTTTGACTCCCTTGTTAGTTAGGAGTCTATACACCTCTTAAAAACATTCATGATTTTGTGGTGCCAGTGTTGGACTGGAATGTACAAAGTTAAAAATCACACAATGCCATGTTATAGTCCAGTAGGTTTATTTGGAAACACTAGCTTTCGGAGCGCTGCTCCTACAACCACCTGATGAAAATTATTTTTTTCCACATACTTCATCTGCCAAAATATTTGCTCACTCCCCTCATATATCTATTTTCCTTCTTATTCCACACATGTGCAGGTCTTCCATTTATCCATGTTGCTTGTTACTTCCTTGAAGAACTTCAATAAATCAAGGAAACGTAGCTTCCATTTCACAAAATCATGGTGACTCTATTTGATTGCATTGAGATTTTCTATGCATGCTGCTATAACCTTTTTAATAATAAGTTATGGCATTTCTCTATGACTAATATTAAGCTAATAAACTGTAGTTTCCTGCTTTTTATTTGTAAGCTTCCTTGAATAGAGATGTCATGTTCTAACTCAACCGGACCTTTCCAGAATCTAGGCAATTTTGGAAAATTAAAACCAGTGCATTTCATAAGTCACTTCCTTGAAGATGTCAAAATGAAATCCACCAGTACCTACAGATTTATCAACTGTTAGATTGAATAATCTTCGCACTACCCTTTCCCTGGTAATTATAATTTTTTTAAAGTTCGTCCCTTCCCTTTACTTCCTGCTTCAAATTATTTCTGGGACATTATTTGTATTTTATTTGTACCTTCTACAGTGAAATCAAACATAAAAATACCTGTTAATTAATTTGGCACTTCCTTATTTTGCTGTTATTAGGTTCCCAGACTCACTGTCCAGAGGACCAATGTCCAATGTACTTTTTTTTAGTCATTCATGGGATGTGGGCACTGCAGGCTGGGCCAACATTTATCGTCCTTGGGAAAGTGGTGGTGAGATTTCTTCTTGAACTGCTGCAGTCCATGTGCTGCAAAAGCACTCACAATGCAGTTAGGGAAGGAGTTCCAGAATTTTGACTCAGCAGCACTGAAGGATCGGCTATACATTTTCAAATCTGGATGGTGAGTGCCCTGGATGAGAACTTGCAGTTTGTGGTGTTCCCAAGTACCTGCAGCCCATTTCTTTCTAGTTGATAATAATTCTGTGTTTGGAAAGTGCTGCCCAAGGAGCTTTGGTGAATTTCTGGAATGCATATGTGTCTGTACTACTGGGAAGGACAAGGGCAACTTAACAACACCACCACCTGCAGTTTCCCTTCATGTGATACACCAGCCTGACTTGAACCTATAACACCATTCCTCCATTGTCACTGGGTCAAAACTCTGAAAGTTCCGTTCTAACAGTGCTGTACCTATACTACGTGGTATGCTGCAGTTCAAGAGGCAGTTTACCATTGCCTTTTCAAAGGAATGGCCAAGAAGTGGCCAAGAAATTTGGTAAACGTAGATTCTTGTCTATAATGTGTGTCCTTTGCCTCACTTTCCAGTCTTGGTTCTATCCATGCAGGGCTGTAGAGCAAAGCTAGTCTAAGCAAGACAAGGTTGGAGGGGTGGTGGAGGAGAAATTCTTAAATGCCACCACATCTACATCTTGTGAATGAATCCATATTTGAAAAATGATTACACAACACCGGGTTATTGTCCAACAGCTTTATTTCGAAGCACTAGCTTTCAGAGTGCTGATCCTTCATCTCCAAAAGCTAGTGCTTCCAAATAAACCTGTTGGCCTATAACCTGGTGTTGTGTGATTTTTAACTTTGTACACCCCAGTCCAACACCAGTTCGTCCACATCATAGAAAATGTTTGCATTTCATTGCAGGTGCTTCGAGCTGATGATGAGGGCATTTTTCCAGGCATCATACTCATAGAGTTTACCCAGAGGGGGAGACTAGATCGACAACTGAGGATGAAGGAAATAGTGGGTTATGCTGATAGAGTTAGAGCAGGGAAAGTTTGGAGTGCTGTGTGACCTACGTCTATCCGTTGAAAAGAGGAAGTCCCTTCACTTGCCTACTCACAGACATTTGAGCAGAGACTGTGCATGGCTAGAATTTATCTGGTTGAAGGGGTGATGCTCTGTAATTGCAGCTTGCTACCTGGCACTGTGACTGCAATGTTGAGAATGATGTCAGTTGGAGTGATGCTGCAGGAACTCAGCAAGAGAAAGCTGAACTAATCCTGTTTCAAACACCAACGTAAACGGTACTTTGGAGTGAATGTCCTCCCCCCTTCTATTTTGGGCAGGCATCTGTGCTGTCAGCACAGCCTGGGCAGTCCAATCTATTTTTAATGATGATGTCATTCCGAGTAAAACTGGCAGCATGACACTAAAAACACAAATGATCTCATTGACCTGGCTCATGTAGAGATTCCAGCTTTTGTCGAGGGCAGGCACTGTAATTCACAATGAAACAACCTTTCACAAACTGGCCAGAAATTCATTCGAACAGGCAAAAGACAAATTAACCTCACAGGGATAAGACATTGTTATAGCATGGAGCAAGGCGAACTTAACCATTCACAGAATTCTCGATCTTAACGCAGGAAGGTAAAACGAACAGCTTTGAAAAGTATTACAATAACTTTGTGAAGCTGCCGTTCTATTCCTCATGAAATCATTCTCCAAGGGCAACATTAATTTTCAGCTTGGCATTCAACAGAGGTACAGTGTATTGTATCACTTTCCATTTGGGAAATAGAGAGAACCATATCAACCCCTCGTGGAGTGGCTGGGGTTTGAGATATTTTATTTTTTATCTTCTCCTACTACTATGTTGTCAGGGAGACCTCTGGTAACCATCCAGAATATTTACACTAGCCAGACTCTGAATAGAGATATCTGCCAACACAACTTGGCTGGGAAAAACAGGTTACACTGCTTTAACACTGAGGGCGCCCTTCTGACACATGTTGGTTTATTTCTTAAGAAGGACATCCTTTTAGATGCATCAGTGACGAACAAGTTTGAACAAGAAATGCGTGGGTTGATTGAGGGACTGTAAATATGTTAAGGCTGCTGAGGATGCCACATTGATTAGTGCTGCAACAACACAATGACTCACATCAGCCGTTTTTAGGATGAGCAGCCCCCACAGGCCACTTGATCATCCCCAGCAACTTCTTCCGGAATCCCACCTCCAACGATATTTATACACAATTCGTTTGTATCCTATGGCACCTTGCCCCATAATGGAAGATGGGGGCTGGTGTAGATGCCAAAGGATTCTTATCTTTATCATATGTGCTTTATCTTACTCTGCAGTGATGATGCCACCCGTCCTTAACTGTACTGTAAAAGTGGAGTCTACCAGCAAAAGTGGGGGTGAAATTGATCGTGACAAAAGTCACAAAATGGTTGGAAATAGATCAGTCACTTATTTCAGCCTCCAATTTAGCTGAGAGGAAAATCAACTTTGGCCCAAAATTGACAATCGATTCATGATCACTTCTTCTGAAAACCAATCTTTTTTCTCGCTGCCCTATGCATTTCTATTTGTGTCTCCCTAACAAGGGGTCATCAATAGATTACACTGTGATGACTTTAAATTCAACCCATTCAAAACAAAAACAAAACAGCCAGCATCTCTGACAGTGAAGTTAGAATTTTCTACTTGATCATGAAGCAGTCTCACTGTGTGATCTAAGCAATACGTCCATATTGTCTTTATTTTATGAAATAACTGAACAGAATCTAGTGAAAACTTTTCCATGCTTGTGTCATATTTATTAATAACTGAGGTGTTAGTTGTTGGTAGCACTCTGTCCTCTGAGTCAACAGGTGGTGGATTCAAAGAAAAAAACAAAGGAATTATCTTTTGTGTTCAAGCCAATATTAATCCCTCCATCAACTTCACTGAAAGCAGATTCTCGATCCTTATTACATCACTGTGGGATCTTTCAGTACATACATTGGCAGTATATGAGAGGGTTTGCTCTAGGGATAGGGTTAAAGCTTCATGAAGTATTCAATTGATTGTAGAATGCTTTCTGATGCCCCGAGGCTGTGAAAGGTGCTCTACAGATGCTTCAGTGTTTAAAACTTCATTTGCTCAGCCCAACAATACATAATTTAGTCACACATCTTTCCAGCTGGTTTCAGGTACATACTGAACTACTGTATTCCACCTGTTCATCAGCATAGTTATGATCAAGGGTTTCCACCCAATTAATGAACCGTTTTTTCTATTTTGAGCATTGATGAAGTAATTTTTGACTTCCGACTCAATTTGTATAAGCCAAACTGTGGTTTGTTAAAGAGAAAATAGAAAGACTTGCCTTTATATACAACCATGCACAACCTCAGGTCAAACCAAAGCACTTTGTATCCATGAAATTCTTTTGAAGTGTACTCTATTGTAGTTTTGGAAACACGAAGTCCATTTGTACACAGCAGAATCCCATATGCAAGCAATGGAAAAATGACCAGAAAATCTGCATTTAGTCAAATTGGTTGAGAGAGTTTTGTGCCGTCTAAACTAAGCTTTAACCAAATGTTAGTTCTGTTAGTTATTGATTAGTTTGTTATTTAGAAGGTCCAGTCTACAATGGTCATAATTTCTTCCACTGCTGTCTGTCCAGACTAAGGTACTTGGTGTTGATTGAAGTGTTTGTATTGTTCTATGTTCTATTTATTTTCAGGTTGATGTCGATATGAGACAGACCTGCCTTAACTCTGGGTTATTTTCTGGTTGCCATTTTTGAAATGGTCAAGATTACTCTTGGTCTTACTCACAACGTCCACCAGGAGAACCACTCAGTACCTAACTTACAGGCCAATCTACTTTCGGTAACTCCAGCAGGCATCACATCTCTGCCCGCATTGCTCCGGCCTTCTCGCAAGCTCAAGGAGTGTTCTGTCAGGAAAACCTAGCAAGGGGATCATACTGGAACCAAAGTTGGTTTCTCCGAGCATCAGTCCTAACTTCGGGCCTTGTGGATTTACTTAGAAAGGGATTGAATAATTTTGAACTGTTCAGAATTGAGCCTGAGCTTGTTCTCTGAAAAAGAGAAGTCCTCCACAGCTTTTAGGAATATGTAGTTGCAAACATTGTTTCCACATGTGGTATCAGTGTGACTGCAGCACATGTTGTGTTGATTATACTCATGGAAACTCCTCGATCAACCCTCTAGCTGATAATTGCTCCTTCCAAACTTTAAATACTGCTGACAAGAGCCAAAATGGACAAATAGAACACATACATAGGAAAGGTTAAAGACCTTCAGCTCCTCATGTCCAATGAGCAGGAAACAAAATTGAAGTTGCTCCCATTGATGGGTTCTTGGCCAAAAGGGTAGAAAGCAGCAGCATAAAATAAATATTATCTGACATCAGGACATGCATTTCTCCCAAAAGACTGGAGAAATCTGAGACTTTCTCTTCAAGAGACTGTAGATGCCATGACAAGTGGAGATTTATAGATTCCCTACAGTGTGGAAACAGGCCCTTCAGCCCAACAAGTCCACACCAACCCTCTGAAGAGTAACCCACCCAGACCCATTGCCCTACATTTACACCTGACTAATGTACCTAACCTATACATCCCTGAACATTATGGGCAATTTAGCACAGGCAGTTCACCTAACCTGTACATCTTTGGAATGTAGGAGGAAACCAGAGCACCCAGAGGAAACCCATGCAGACATAGCAAGAACGTGCAACCTCCACACAGACAGTCAGCCGAGTGCTAACCACTGAGCCACCGTGCCACCCCAAGGGTGAAATATTTTATTGAGAAGGGGATGCGGAGCAAAGGATAGGGTGGGATGATTTGTCAATGGAATTGCTCTTTTCCCACCCCCATCTCCCCTCCCCCACCACCTTGTCAAGGCATGATCTTTGGTCAGCCAATTAAAGACTTGCCAAAATTACTCTCCACTGGTTTCACTCATTTTATTTTCAGAGAAAATAAGCAGCCAGAAGTTGAACCTTCACTCTATACAATCCCAGTACTCTCCCCTGTCAGGCAGTGAGATTGGATTGTGCTAAAGAATTGTACTCTAGAAACGAACAACACAAATATCAAGGGGTTGTTGGGTTTAAGTGATCCACGCACAATCTTGGATACATTTGAACAATGTTTGGTGAGACACTGGTCAGCAACCTGAATGTCAGAAAAGGGAAGATTAAAATGAGGGGAGAGAATTTATGAAAGGTAAAAGGAAGAGAAGATAGTAAAACTCTTCTGATATCGCAGTTTAATTTGACAGAGAAGGTCCAGAAGTCACATTTCTTATGAGTGATTTTCTGGTGGGGGGGTCAGAAGCAACACCAAACAAAGATGAGAAATTTTATATGTGTTTAACAATCGATCTTGGCTGTTTCTTTTAATTAAGTCACTCAATGTTTCTTGGAGATTATCTAAAACATCACTCATGGTTCACAAGTACTCAGTCAATCCTGTGCCTTTTCACACTCAGAATGGTAACCAGAAAATGTTTAAATTTAGTAATTACTCTGTCTAAGCAGTGTTTTCCATTCACCACCCCCTCTCCCTGATTATAGTTTACTGCAAACAGTCATAACAGAAACCTTCCATCTCTGCCCACCCCATCCTGTGCAGGTCACATGACTGTGACTTACCTTACTGTACTAGGAAATCAGAAGGCTTGGAACTGCCAGCTAGATTGAGAGTGGCATCATTTCTTTGGTACCCTTTTGCGCCCACCTGTACTGAGAAATCAAATGCATTGACCGAAAGCTCTTCTTAGTTTGGGACAGATCTTAAAGCTAGAATGCCTTTCCATTCAAAACTAACAAAAAAAAATCCATTAAAATAAGGCAGTGGATAGAATGTACACCAAATGGTAATAGAAATACTACCTGAAAATTAGAGTCAGAGAAATTACTTGGTTGGAAATACAATAACAAGTTTATTCACATCATGTTGAGGAAAGTTAATGATTTTATAGAACACTTCCTGTTTCAGGTTCTAGTTGTTTTGATTGCAGTTATTTTAGCTAGAAAGAGGGTTGACCAGACTGGAGTTCCCTAGAATAGAGAAGATTAATGGGTGACTTAATTGAATGGATTTTATAGAGGAGATAGAGAGAAACTAGTTTCTCAGGATGGTATGTAATAGTGGTGACTGGGGTCTTGTCAGCAGTCAGAGACACATTGAGAGCCCCATGTTGCCTCTTTTTGGGACGACCTGTCAACTTCAACTCCCCCTCCCACTCCACCAAGGATATGCAGGTCTTTGGACTCCTCCATCGCCAGACCACAACAACACGATGGTTGGAGGAAGAGCGCCTCATCTTCCGCCTGGGAACCCTCCAACCACAAGGGATGAACTCGGATTTCACCAGTTTCCTCATTTCCCCTCCCCCCACCTTGTCTCAGTCAAATCCATCGAATTCAGCACCGCCTTCCTAACCTGCAATCTTCTTCCTGACCTCTCCGCCCCCACCCCAGTCTGACCTATCACCCTCACCTTGACCTCTTTCCACCTATCACATTTCCGACGCCCCTCCCCCAAGTCCCTCCTCCCTACCTTTTATCTTAGCCTGCTGGACAAACTTTCCTCATTCCTGAAGAAGGGCTTATGCCCGAAACGTCGATTCTCCTGTTCCCTGGATGCTGCATTACCTGCTGCGCTTTTCCAGCAACACATTTTCAGCTGTGTCAAATAAGGTGTCAGTCAAGCACTTAAGTGGCCAGCAGCTAGCCATCCCTGTAAAAAACGACTGGGGAATCAAAGGATGTTTTAATCGCATTGGTCAGATTATGTGTGAACCCAAATTTCTGAAGAATGAATGCTGTCATTACACTACCTAGAATACTTCTCAAGTTATTACTGCTGACCATCCAATCAGACATGAGGATTTCTAAGAATAGCGAAGTGATACATTTCAAATGAACTGTGATGAGCACATTATGACAATGTAAGGCAAGTTAATATGATTTTCCGGTGTGCTTTTATAGTACAGAATGTCCAAATGGATTCAAGCCTGTGAGGTATCAGTACTTTACTAAGCAAGTCAGTGCATACAATAGTGTGTAAGATACTAAAACAGTCTTTGTGATTTCTTGCCTTTTTCATGCTTCCAGATTTCTGCTACACTTAACATTCTACACTTCCTATTGTTCAGTGGAAAGTCCCTAGTGTTTCTCTTGTTTAGAAGTCAGCAATGATTTTCCCTGTAGGTTATTACCCAATGGCTTGAAAGCCCTTGATTTTTTTCTTAAATAGCTGTGCACTTTTTCTTTTGCTCTTTGTTCTAGTTCTTTCTTGCCTCATCTAACATCTGCAATAAAGACTTCTTTTCTGCCTTTCTGTTTTGACTTCACTATTTTCTATAGCTCTTATTATTTCTTCTTTATATTTTTCTTGTTGCTTCAGTTTTTCAAATTTACACTTGTTCAGAATGTGTCTCTTGTGACCCTCACCCCAACAGGAAAGAAAAAAACAAATCCTCAAAGGAGACAATAAAAATTGAGGATAGGATGCTATTACAATTTAGAACAACTAATAAAAATGCTATCTGAAAATTATAGTAGGAAATATAATGGTTGGGAATATCGTAACAAGATTGTTAGAATGGTTTTAGCATAAGTGATGTTCAAGCATAATATTAACAGCTTATATTTATGTTAGACCTTTAATGTAGTTTAACACCCCAAGGCACTTCTCAGGAAATGAAAGAACATTTGACACTGAACTACATAAGCAGCTATTAGGGAAAATGATGAAAAGCCTGGGCAAAGAAATGATTTGCCTCTTTAAAAGGGAAAGAGATGTAGAGAGAGAGGTTTAGGGACGAATTTCCAGCATAAAACTGAACAGTGGAGGATGAAAGCAAATTAAAATGGAGGCTATTTTGATGAAAATACTGGATCAGACTGCTTTTAGATGTCTGGAATGTTGGTTTGATGAAGGAGTGACACTCCGAAAGCTAGTGTGCTTCCAATTAAACCTGTTGGACTATAACCTGGTGTTGCGTGATTTTTAACTTTGGATTCTTAGGCCTATTGCAAATTGCCCCAACAGAAACTTGTCTGGACTGGTTGAAACAGAAACAATTGCCGGATTAGTACTCAGGCACAATTTAAATACAGTTTTCAAGTAAATGCATGCATTGATTCCACAATTGTAAACTACTGAAAATGTGGAACACATTCTCTGGCATGCTGCAGCAGGTTTCAGAGTTGCTCAAGATACAAAGAGGAGTGTGCACTGGCTGTCTGACATTCCTGTGAAGCATCTTACAGTGAATGTCGAAGGAAGGTGAATCATTGTGTGAAGTAGTCCACCTCTCTCTCTCCTCTGCATAAAATCATAACAAGATCTTGAAGTGTAGCACATGGTTCCTTGAAAATGGAGTCGCAGTTAGCTAGGATAGGCATTTGGTATGTTTGCCTTTATTAGTCAGAGCATTGAGTATAGGAGTTGGACCTTGGTAAGGCCACTTTTGGAATACTGTGTGCAATTCTGGTCATTTCTCCTATAGGAAGGATGTTGTGAGACTTGAAAGGGATCTGAAAAGATTTACAAGGACATTGCCAGAGTTGGAGGGTTTGAGCTATAGGAGAGGCTGAATATACTGGCTATTTTCTCTGGTGGGTTGGAGGCTTAGGGATGACCTTGTCGAGGTTTATAAAGTCATGAGGGACACGGATAGGGTGATTAGACGAGGTCTTTTCCTTAGGTGGAGGAATCCAAAGCTAGAGGACATAGGTTTAAGATGAGAGGGGAAAGATTAAAAGGGACCTAAGGGGCAACATTTTCACGCTGAGGATGGTGCGTGTATGGAATGAGCTGCCAGAGGAAGGGCTGAAGGTTAGTACAATTGCAACATTTAAAAGGCATTTGGATGTGTATATGAATAGGAAGGGTTTGGAGGGAAATTGGCCAAGTGTTGGCAAATGTGAAAAGATTGGGTTGGGATATCTGGTCTGCATGGATAAGCTGGACCGAAGGGTTTGTTTCCGTGCTATACATCTCTATGACTCTATGACATTAAACAGAAACACAAGCAGACTGTTCGGCCCCTTGAACCTGCACTGCCTTCAATAGGATCATGGCTGATCTGACATTCCTCATAGCTACTTTCCTGCCTTTCCCCAACTGGTCAAGAAACTCTCTCTATCTCAGCCTTAAATATATACAAGATCTCTGTGACAACAGGTTCCACAGACTCTCAACCCTCTGAGAGAAGGAATTTCTCCATGTCTCCATCTTAAATTCCACTGGTCCTAGACTCTCCCATGAGGGGAAACATCCTCTCAGCATTGACCCTGTCAAGCCCCTTAAGAATCCCATATGTTTCAGTGAGATCACCTCTCATTCTTCTAAACTCCAGTGAGTAGAGTCCCAATCTGTTAAACTTTCAATCATAAGACAATCCCTCCATACCAGGGATCATCCTAGTGAACCTTCTCTGAATGGCCTCCAATGACATGATAGCTTTCCTTAAATAAGGGGACTGAAACTATTCATTGTACTCCAGATGCGGTCTCATCACCACCTTCTACAGTTGTGTCTCACTCGCTCCCATTTCTGCAGCAGACCAATGGAAATCTCTAGTAATGTGTCTATGAATAAGTATCATTCCCCCTCACTATCTTCTGGTAACACTGCAAAGGTTTCAAAGCAGGCATAGCACTGAAACTTTTCAGGTGAAGGTGTTATCGGATTTCCAAAGCAATGCAATTAGGGTATTGGCGAATGTTTAGAAAACTACCTGCGATTGTTTCCTGTTGCATTTCAAAAATCTTCACACCTTGAGCAGCAAGTGAACAATGAAAGCTAAACAATTTTAATAGCGAATTTAGCAATCCTCAGCTGTAACTTGTTTACTCATGTTTACTGTTAGGAGAGGCATTAGCTCAATATTTGCCACCAAAATGGTGTGCAATCTCTTCAATGAGTGCTAGCAGACAATTTAGATATGAATCACTCCCCTAATGATCCTCTGGTAGCCATTTCTTATTTGCCACCAAAATGGTGTGCAATCTTTTCAATGAGTGCTAGCAGACAATTTAGATATGAATCAGTCCCCTAATGATCTCATTTGTCCTTGTCTGTTACCAAGGTAGAGTTGTCCATTAAATGTAGCTAAGCCAGTGTTGTAGCTCAAGACCCCATTAAAGACCTCTGAGGCCCTTTAATACTTAAAGTTGTCTGAGGAAAATTACTTCCAACATATAAAGAGCAAAAGGCAACCCAATAAAATTTAGCTTTGCAACCAAAATAAGAAAAGGAAACATTAGGCAAAGTGCAGGATCAGAATACAGGAAGTGCAAACTGTCCCCAGCAAGGGTCCAAAGTAACAGTGTCACAAACTGGCTAGGAGCACTTCTATCTTATAGAAAATGAGGTAGAAATGCAGGCAAGGGAAGGTAGGTATCATCTCCTGTATTTGAATGATGAGGCCCTTAACTTTCTGTGTGAGGCACAAAGAAGCTGGTAGATCCCTGCAGGAAACATTGGGGTTTTGGTAGGCCAGTTAATAGGTGTGGTTGAATTAGAATTCCCTTGCAGTTACATGGTGAAGATGGCAGCCATTATGGAGGAGTTGAGGAATAATGATTATTTTCTTACTGTTACAAAATACAACAACTTTAACTCTGCTGCTATGTTTGCTGATGGTTCTGGTCTTTCTCTCTCCTTGCTAAAGCATAGACTGTTTTGGATGAATCGGCAGGTCATAGAGTTTCCCCAGAAGCTCAGCCAACATTTCACAAACAGTGATAGGTTTACAAGTGGCTAACAGAAGCATTCCCACAGAAGGCACCAACTGGTTACTTGAAGGTTTGCTAATGTTCTTGAATTAGGAATGGGAAATGTATATTGAGTGGCAGCACAGGACCTTAAACACACACTTAGCTGGGAGATATTCACAGAACGTTCTGCAATGTCTTGGCTCCAAGCCATTCAAATATCACAGAAGACCAAAATAAGTTTGTTTGATTTGGATGGGTTGTTGTCAGCCTAATATTTTTAGCTGTAACTTGAGCCTTGTTATGTTCTACACCCAATACTGTGACTTTTCATTACCAAACAACGCTAACGATTTTTAAAAAAGATTTATTTTGATATGTGTCAATACTACAAAATGTGTTCAGATGTTTATATTCATTTCGCTTTGGGTGCACACACCCACAAAGAAATTTTCAACTATTTCAATGCAGGTCTTCAAGGTGAAATGAATGGAACAACAATGGTTTGGTGTAATCTCCTAAACTATTTGCCAACAGACATTTTCCCTCTATTATAGTTTCATAAATGGGAATTACAAGCAATGAGCAATACATGTTCAAACACTAAAACCTTATAGTATAGAGAGGTACTGCGTACCATTACCGACATGTGAAGCCCTTTTTTGTGGAGAAGCACTGTTTTATTGTTATTGCTCCTGGGTAACTGTAATGCTATGTGTTGTTTAAAGTACAAAAGTGCACATATAAAGATGAGGTGGCTTACATCAAATGACTGGTTTACACTGGGTTAACTTTGCTTTTTTATTTGGGTGTGGCTAAATCATTCCCAGAACACAATTATGTATTTTTATGTAAGCTGTATTAAGACATTTAGAATTACTGCAAGCTTGCTTCCAATTGTAGTTGGGATCTGTAATACCTTCAGGCTTTAACAAGCTGAGATTACCTTTGAAGACTATATTTGATTAATGAGGATTTGCTAAGAAGGTTCATATTCTTTTCATGCCTATCTCAGCAGCACAGGGTCAGCCAGAAGATTTTAAAGGCAACAGAAATGGCAAATGCAAATGCATGGTCACCTTCAAGTAAATATAAGGTAACACTGGATACCAGTGACGAACACCACATCCTTACCGGGGTAGTCTTGTGGTTCAGCAGCTAGTGCTGTAAAACAAAATTCAATTCCCACTTCAGGGCTTGTTACCTACAGAAGCAGTCTTCATGATATGTTTTAACTGGTTAATAATCAGCTTGTTAATCTACCGCGCTATTCCCCAAAGGGGGAATAAAAGTGCGTGTGAAGACTTTAAGCAAACCAGCACAATGTATGTGCATATGCGACTGGAAATTGGCCATTTGATTTGTGTCAGTATTTACCATCCACAGAGTGAACAGTCCAAATGATATCTACCCACTCTGTTTGTGTACTGCTTCATCCACTGAGCAAATCTAATTTTAAATGTTGACTTTTTCTTTAACCCTGCCTAAGGTTTAAACGCCCCTTTCTTCATTACTTCAAGAAACTGCCGTCACCTATTGTAGTGTTCCAACTGTGTAGCAGCACAATGACACAACAACTTTCTCCTGCGTCTGAATGTTTCTTGTCACTCAAGTGGATTTTTCTTTCTTGCATTAGTTTTTAGTTAGCATTTAGCAACTATGTGGAAAACTGCAGTCCTCTCTAAATATTGGGTGAAAGCCTTTGGGCTAGTGTAGGTTTCCATCCTCTGTTTAGGTCTTCTCTGTCCAGGAGGTTAAGAGTTATGTTGTTGATAATTTTACAGGTTCCTGCCTACATTGAGATCAGGGTGACTTCACCCAAACAATGGTAGTATACAGCAGTGTGTACCCAAATCTCTGTGGAGAGAATGTCACCCACTCAGCCTGAATTTCAGTCAGAATACTGATAGACTTTGGAAATTGAGTTACATTCTTTCGGTGAAAGGGGTCCAATACTGGAGGGATTTAAAATATCTTTTTAGATACTTCAAGTGAAAATCATTTGATTTTTGATGTGGATATTTCTTTCAAGTAAATGCAGATCAGGTGAACAACAGCTTTTGGTCCAATCTTGTCTTGTATACTTGAAAGTCAATCTTTAGTTTAAACCAGAGTCATTTCCAAGTTTTACTGTGTTTTGATTAAAGGTGGTTCTTCCCTCCTGAATCTGCTCATTGAGATCACAAGTTGATGAACTAATTTAAGGAATGGCAGACAATGGATGGGTGCGGATGACACAAAAATGGGTGGGAACACAAGCGGTGAGGTTGACACAAACAGTCTGCAGAGGGGTAGAAACAGGTTAAGTGAGTGCGTAAAAACTTGACAGATGGGATATTATATTGGGAAACGTGAGGTTATGCACTTTGTCAGGAAGAATAGATGAGCTGAATACTATTTAAATGGAGAAGGACTGAAGAGATTTATGGAACAGAGGGACTGGGGAGTCCTTCCGCATGAATCACAAAAAGCTAGTATTTCAGTTCAGCAACTAATAGGGATAGTTCAGCAACTGATAGGGAAGGCAAATGGACTTTTGGTCTCGAGTTCACAAGGAATGGAGTATAAAAGTATGGATTTTTTTGCTGAAAAAATATACGAGGTACTAGTCAGGACACAGCTGGAATATTGCGAACAATTTTGGCACCTTAACTAAGGAAAGATATATTGACATTGGAGGCAGTCCAGAGAAGGGATACTAAGCTATACCAGATAGGCACGGACTTTCCTATGAGAAGAGGTTGAGTAGATTGGTCCTGTACTCGTTCGAACTTAGAAGAATGAGGGGTGACCTTATTGAAACCCACAAGATTCTTAGATGCAGAAAGGTTATTTCCCTTCATGGAAGAGTCGAGAGCCAGGGGGCGTCATCTCAGAATAAGTAGTTACATATTTAAGATAGAGATCAGGAAAAATTTATTTTCTCACAGAGTAATAAATCTGTGGAATCCTTTAACACAGAACACTGTTGAAACTGGTTTATCAAGTATATTCAGGGCTGAAATAGACAGTTTATTTTTCAGTAAACAAATCAAGGATCATGGGGAAAAATCAGGCAAAAGAATGATCAGACCAGCCATGCTCTCAAAGAATGGCAGAACAAACTCAATGGGCTGAATGGCCTACTTCCCTGTCATGATCCTATGGAATGCAACTCAACCATGGTCTCTCCTGCTCAAGAAATTCTGGAGCATGATTATCTCTGGGTGGGATGGATTTGACAATAAAGATTATTTTCAGAAAAAGATATGTGGCTTATGTGAGTCCTGCAGTAGTTACATTCTCTAATAGGCTGGCCTCATGTCCTTAGTTTTAGGTCTGGAGCCCTCAGTAGCCTTGTCTCCTGTAACAAAAGAGAGAGAGAGAGATAGAGCAGCCCTTAACGAAATGAGAAACCAGACTCCACCATGATTTTGTTGCTTATAGTGAGAATTACGTACAAGATAACCTAAATAATCCTAATTTTGAGAAGGGATCTGATGACTAACATTATTTCCAACAAGAAGGTGGAATGAAACCAAATGCTCTAGTAGGGCTGAGAATTTTGATCAGCGATGTCTCCAAGCTTTTAATTACTTCCATGGAAACAAAACCACTTATGCCAAAATTTTAAATGAAAGGATTGACATGAACCCAGTGACTGAACCAGTGTTTGTACAGCAGAGTTCTGTCTGCTGATAACCTAACACTTCTATTTGTAAAACTATTTAAGATAATGGAATTCTGAACCATTTCCAGAATGCTGCAACTATTGAACTGTATAAATTCTGCAAACTTCCACAGGCAGAAGCTCTCCATAGATTCAGTTGAAATCTAGACTGGAGGTTTTTTTTTAATAAACTGTTACTGATTTTTTATTAGGTTTGATCACTGTAATTCAATTCTTCTGCCACATTGAAAACAATTATCAATTGTTTTAATAAAACAACTAAAAGAAATATAAACAAAATTACTGAAGGAACTCAGCAGGTCTGGCAGCATTTGTGGAGAATTAAAGTTTGACTCCAATAACCCTTCATCAGGATCGATTGTTTTATTTTAGCAAAATTCTATGTTGTTCTATTATCTTTAATACTCAATAATGCTCAATGGAGAATCATTTTTCATAATTGAACTGCCTGTACTCACATTTGTTATAAGTGTATGATTACATGGGTTAACAAAGTTAAAAATCACACAATACCAGGTTATAGTCTAACAGGTTTAATTGGAAGCACTAGCTTTCATCACCTGATGAAGGAGCAGCGCTCCATAAGCTAGTGTTTCCAATTAAACCTGTTGGACTATAACCTGGTGTTGTGTGATTTTTAACTTTGTACACCCCAGTCTAACACCAGCATCTCCAAATCATGGGTTAACAAATTATTGCTAAAAGATAACAAGAGACTTTGACATTGTATGAACTCTTATCACAATGAAATGACATGAAGTGCTTCATGCAGCAAAATTACTTTTGAATTCCAGTTTTATCTAGGCTACGGGGCAATCATTCTGTCATTAACTTCCCCGTAATAACAACAAACATAATGAGGTTAGCTAGAGGAAGTCTCAATTTCTAAATTGGAAGAGCTACTCTGATCTGAAGTTTGTATAATAAATCTAACAATGTCAAATCTTCTAGAATATATTTTATATCAGATTCACATTAATTTTAACATCCTGTGCACTTAAGTAGAGAACTTTAACCAGCTCAGACCTATTATCACCACTTAATAGAGTCAAGGTTACTTTGAATTGTTGAAATAAACATTCCAGTGTCATGAAATACAGGAGTGAAACTTTATTTTCCAAACCAACAGAGAGCACCAGGGGAATTTGTAACATTGGAAACATTCCTTGGGTTATTAAAAAAGTTTCTGAGGCAAAGTTAGATCAGCATTCTGCAGAAACCAGGTGAGGGGAATTTCAAGCAAAGTTTCATAATGTAAATTATTTTTAAAAAGGGAGATCCCAGGGCAACGCCTCAAAGATTAAGACAACGTTTCAATCAGTATCAAAAGGGAACTGCTATCTTGATAGCTTTAAACTGAAAGTGATGTAGCATTTTATGCCACGACGATTTGTAATTCACCATGGAAACCAATTCAGTAGCAAATTCCCAAAAGAAATTGGATTAGATTACCTACAGTGTGGAAACAAGCCCAACAAGTCCACACCGACCCTTCGAAGAGCAACCCACCTATTCCCCTACATTTACCCATGACTAATCCACCTAACACTATGGACAATTTAGCTTGGCCAATTCACCTGACTTGCACATCTTTGGACTGTGGGAGGAAACTGGAGCACCAGGAGGAAATCCACGTAGACACAGGGAGAACGTGCAAACTCCACACAGACAGTTGCCCGAGCCAGGAATCGAACCCAGGTCCCTGGTGCTGTGAGGCAGCAGTGCTAACCACTGAGCCACCGTGCCACTCCTTGATAAATACATGAAAATTGTTAAGGAGTGCAGACACTGGGCTTGAGCATTGGAGTAGGAGTAAGCAAAACATAGTAAAAGGAACAGGAGTAGGCCATTCGGCCCTTTGAGTCTACATTGCCATTCAATATGATCATGGCTGATCATTCTACTCAATCCCTTGTTATCTTTCAATCCCCTTAACTCAAAGAAATATTCTTATCTCTTTCTTGAAAATAGTCAATGTTTTGACCTTGACCACTTGCTTTTGCAGAGAATTCCTCTGCTTGGACCTGCACCCTTAGGAACATGTCCTGCATCCTTGAAATGGACAGTTGAACCTTCTCCTATGCCTCAGGAAGATCTCCCACATGGGTTTGCTGACATTTAGTGTGGATTTAGATTTAAAATGCACATGAGGGAGGTGCGTGGGAAGGTGGAAGATGATGGCACAGTGCTAACTTCACTGGACTACTTAGTTGTTCATCCCGTCAGGGGTTTGTGGCGCAGAGTGATGTGAACAGTATGGGTTCAATTCCCAAACTGGCTGAATCACTATGAAGAGCTCACCTTCTCAACCTCACACCTCACTCAAAGTGTGGTGACCCTCAGGGTAATCTCACCACCAATTTTTTTTTTCTCTCTCTCTTTAAGAGTGCGGGACTATGGTAACTTTACTTTAATAATCCATAGCACAATGGCTCAATGGACAGCACGATAGCCAAGTGGTTAGCGCTGTTGCCTCACGGCAACCAGGACCCAGGTTCATTTCCAGCCTCAGGCGACTGTCTGTGTAGATTCTCCCCGTATCTGGACAGGTTTCCTCTGTGTGCTCCGGTATCCTCCTATGCTCCCAGGATTAGATAGATTGGCCATGTTCACTTGCCCATAATGTCCAGGGATATGCAGACTAGGTGGATTAACTATGGGAAATAGGGAGGGATGGGGTAGGGAGGATGCTTTTCAAAATGTCGGCATGGGCTTGATGGGCCAAATGGCCTGTTTCCACTCTGTAGGGATTCTGTGCTACCCAGATGCCCAGGCTAAAGCTCTGAAAGCATGAGTTCAAATCCCAGCACTTGATTAATAGATCTGGAATCGAAAACTAGTGGGCAGCACGGTGGCACAGTGCTGCCTCACAGCGCCAGAGACCCGGGTTCAATTCCCGCCTCAGGCGACTGACTGTGTGGAGTTTGCACGTTCTCCCCGTGTCTGCGTGGGTTTCCTCCGGGTGCTCCGGTTTCCTCCCACAGTCCAAAGATGTGCAGGTTAAGTGAATTGGCCATGCTAAATTGCCCGTAGTGTTAGGTAATGGGTAAATGTAGGGGTATGGGTGGGTTGCGCTTCGGCGGGGCGGTGTGGACTTGATGGGCCGAAGGGCCTGTTTCCACACTGTAAGTAATCTAATCTAATCTAGTCATATTAATGGTGACCATGAAAATATCTTCAGTTGTTGTAAAATCCCCTCAGGTTCACTAATGCCCTTTAAGGAAGGAAATCTACTATCTTTACCAGGTCTGGCCTACAAGTGACTTCAGATCCACAACAATGTGGTTAACTCTTAACTGTCCACTGAATTAGTCTAGCAAGCTGCTCAGTTCAAGGCCAATTTGGGATAGGCAACAAATGCTGACCTTACAAATGACATTCACATCCCATGAATGAATGAAATATTCTGTCTACAGTATCTAAGATTTGAACTGATTTGTTTTCACTGTCCATGTCCTGCTCGCCCTTGTATGAGCACTGCTATGTAGAAGGACAAATTGGTCAGTTCCAAATGATAAATGTACATATACAGCAGGAACATTCACAAAGGTTCATCTATGCTTTGTTAGGTAATCTCAGCCAAAATAGCAGTGGGTTTCACACTGCTAAGCATTTGAACAATTCATGCCCAATCACTCCTAATGGATAGGACATGAGTGCAGCATTTCAGTGAAGAATTGATTGGGACCTGTGTTATCTCAACAAGGATGTTATGCTAATACTTTACTGATTGGGGACCTAGCTGGAATATTATGATCAGCGCTGAAAGGTTGTCAAGACAGCAAAGGTGTCAGAGAAGATTCAATCGAATGATCCTAAAGAAGATAGATTTCAGTCATGTGGACAGACAACACTGGTGTTCTGAAGAAGAGAGTCATATCAAACTTGAATAAACTGTTTCGCTCTCCACAGGTGCAGGTAGAACTGCTGAGTTTCTCCAGCATCTTCTGATTTTATCCTTAGCTTCCTAACGATTTGATTTTTACTTCAGCATCTGAGTAAATCTCTTTGCTGTCTTTGGTGCAATTGTATTCTTTCTATAATGTGGTGACCAGAATTGCATGTAAGACCTCAGTTATTTCATTGAAACAGTATTTATACAGTTCCAGAATATTTTATTTAGGTATTGTTTGGAATTAGGATGTGGCACAATACATATCAAATCAATCCATTCTATTATATAATATTCAGAGATAGATTACCACCTAAAATCCTTGTACAGTAACCAGGTTCTGTGGAATGGTGGTCATCACTGCCCCACTGGGAGGTTCTTCAAGTTACAGAATGCCTAAGATTTCCTGTCCATCTTATGGAATTTGGAGGTAAAATGCAGAAGACTTTAAAGAATGGAAGGGAACTAAAGCTTACTTGTAAATACCAGCTACAACAGCAACATGAATTTACCTGTGCACATTGGAACTTCTTCTGAAGTTTAAATGTACACAATGTATAGAAGCAATAGAAATGTTCAATATAAACTCTGCTTTGGGGTCATGTTAAGATGGATGCTGACAGCACTGACCATCCATGTAGATTATACACTTTAATCCTATTGTGTTTTTTGCAGATACTGCAGCAGTGCGAGGTGAGGGGGCTGACAGAATGAAAGTAGAAGCCCATTGTTCATGGAACAAGTGATTGATTCAATGATGTCAGTTAAGTTCTCCTTTTTATTAAGCATTTATTCTCAGTCTGAATTATTTCCTGTTTTGGTTCACAAACTGAAACTGAAATGAGTAAAATTCTTTTGAAACTAAAGGTTACCCGGGTAGCCCATCAAGTTTGCCTAATATATTATCACAGGAAGTGACAAGCTACAGAAGGGAACCAGTTGCTTTTTGAATTAAGTGCAGGTTTCATGTGTTTTCTCATTGCATCAGTGTTGATTCAATAAGAATAAATCTACACATGAAATGGTCTACAACTTTGGATGAAACATTGCTAAATTGGTTAATGGAAACTCAACTCAGAACCATATTGTGTAATTTTCTGTATATTGGTGTCTTGCGGTGTTAACTATACTTTTTAAACTTATTTCTACATTAGTCTTGCAGAGCAGCAATAACTTGTTTATTTTAAATTGTGATTGATGAAGGAATCAAGATGGTTGTACTATCTAAATGCACAGGGGTTATTGGGAATTTTTCAAGGACTAAGCACTTTATACTGATGAACATGTTTTGGTAGTCAGACCAATGGCTCCTCCTAGGCTGAATGAGTTGTATCATGTCTCACAGTTAGCTTGTCAGTATACCTTTAAGAGCCATGTTCATAATATAATCGCGATGAAAGAATGTGATGAGAGGGTAATAAAATGTCTCCGATTCAATTTTAATTTGGAAAACCTGAAGTATGGCACATTGATGTTTGCTACTCTTTGTAACCATGTAGTTTAATGATAGCCCAGAGATGGATGTGGCTGAGAATGTAATATTTCCACGCATTAGTGAGCTGTAATATCATTTGTTAGATCTTTCTGTAGCAGCCTCCTAGCTGCTAAAACACAGACAGATTGATAACTTGGCCAAGTAGCAAGGGATGCTGGGTATTGACCAAGTAAAACTCTGAAATCACGAAATCACAAAACCCACACACCAGACGCAGCAGCCAGGTGCTAATGGCATTAGCATTATATAAAAGGCAACAGTTAGCTTGGACAGACATGCCCCCAACAACATATTCACTCAACAAAGGAGGGCTCAGATAGTAAGGCACTGAGTCCTGCTACACAAAGAAACGAACAGTAGCATGCCATCTTAATGCTATGATGTGGAGGAACCGGTGCTGGACTTGGGTGGACAAAGTTAAAAATCACACAACACCAGGTTATAGTCCAACAGGTTTATTTGGAAGCACTAGCTTTCAGAATGCTGCTCCTTCATCAGGTGATAGTCCTGAAGAACCAGCTGATGAAGGAGCAGTGCTCCAAAAGCCAGTACTTCCAAATAACTCTGTTGGACTATAATCTGGTGTGATGTGATTTTTATCTTCATGCTAGTACTGAAAGCCAGTACTTCCAAATAAACCTGTTGGACTATAACCTGGTTTTGTGTGATTTTTATCTTAATGATTGCCTCTCTTTCAAACTATTGGCCAGAAATATAGAAAGTTCCAGAAAACCATCTAAAAGGTGTAAAAACAGGGTTCAGCTGCAGACTTGTCTCTTGGAACCACTCATGGAATATTGGGAGGCTTTCCGAGGAGACCAGCAAGAGGCAGAGATCAGCTGACCAGCTAGAGAGACAGGGAGAGGAGGAAAGCAATTCTGCAGACCCAGAGACAGAGCTAGAGAGAGAGCAAATCGACCAGAGAGTCAAGAAGTATTGTAACCTCAAGGCACCAAACAGAATTAGAGACGGTGTGTTTAGTATTAAAAGTTATTGTAACTTTGTTCGTAATAAAGTTGGTACTGTTTTGCATTGGTACCAACTGGTGTTCATATTGACTTGACTGATTTGGTATTGTGGCACCCATGGGCAAATTCATTCATAACATTCTGGTCGGAGTTGTCTAAATTATTTAAAGGGAAGACTACACAACACTTCAATGACACATTACTAATATCCTAGTTCTTTCTATCATGAGGGATAACATAAGCATTGCAGCACCGGGTGCATATCGTACTGGAGGTAAATTGCGCATCAGAGAATGTGGCAATATTAACTCCATTTTCTGGTAGCAACTTTATCAATAGTTAGCCTCCTGGACTTGAGGAAATGTTAATTAACTCTTTGGTGGCATAAAGGTCAGAAACTACAGGATTTTCAGAACCAAATAATTCTCGTTATTCAGCAAAGCTGCAAGCTCTTAGGTATAAGCAGTGGTAACAAATATAATTAGATTATTTATAAATTGATCCCTATAGTAATTTTCTTGGATTGTTCCATCTGCATCTATGATTGAAACACACGAAGAACAGTGCAGAAACACACAACTTGTGCTGATATATACTTAAATAATTATTATTTTGCATTATTTCATCCAGTTGAGACTAATATCTGCAGAACAGATGACGCTAGAATAATAGTGGAACAGATGAGCAGTCAAGGGGGCTGGAAAACCTGAAAGAAAAGCAGAAACTTGCAGCAATGGTCTGCTTCATTCATTAGGCTTAACTACTCACTGTAATAGAGCTCATGACTGATTAATGCAAGACTGGTTCCCCAGTTTGTAAATCAGCTGCTGAAAGTGATGGCATTATACAACAATGTCATGAATCAAAGCACGAAAAGCAATCTTTCAATAATGAGCTTTTCTTTAATTGAAAATATCTTATTTGATGATGCAGATAATTGCTAGCAGGAACATTTTATTTCGTGTTCTGTTTTCCAAAGGCCTAAAACTCCCCATTTGAGAATTGACAGAAGCTTTGAATCCTCTTGAAACTTAATTGCTTATTCCACAGTTTTGAACATATCACCTCAGGAAAGGTAAGCTGACAGTGAATGTGGTTGGATGAAGGTTCACCAGACTGATATCAGGTATGGAGGGACTGTCTCATACAGTAGGTGGGGCCTCTTACTCATTGGAATATAGAGGAAGGAGAGGTGATTTTAGTGAAGCATACAAGATTCTTAGGGGGCTTGACAGAGTCAATGTGGATAGGTAGTTTCCCCTTGTGAGGAAGTCTAGGACCAGAGGGCACAATCTCAGAATAAAGGGTCACACATTTAAGAGTTGAGGAATATCTTTTCCCAGAGGGTAGTGAATCTGTGGAATTCTTTACCACAAGACCTGTCAAGGTTGGGTGATTAAGAATATTGAGGAGAAAGTGAGGGCTGCAGATGCTGGAGATCAGAGCTGAAAATGTGTTGCTGGAAAAGCACAGCAGGTCAGGCAGCATCCAAGGAGCAGGAGAATCGACGTTTCGGGCATAAGCCCTTCCTGAAGAAGGGCTTATGCCCGAAACGTCGATTCTCCTGCTCCTTGGATGCTGCCTGACCTGCTGCGCTTTTCCAGCAACACATTTTCAGCAGTGGTTAAGAATATTCAAGGCTGAAATGGACAGAATTTTAATCAGTAAGACAATCAAAGATTTTGAAAAGACAGGAAAGTGGAATCGAGGATGATCAAGCTTACTAATGGAATGGTAGAGCATACCCTGGATGGACTAAATCACCTACTTATGTTCCAACACACTTACTTTGCCCGCGTGAAGAACATCAAAAATCGCTAACCTAAACGCCTGACATGAAAGATGATCAAAGCCTTACTGATTCATACAAAATTAGATGAGAGCATTACTGGAAATCTCACCTTTACAGAGAAAATCCAAGTTTCTCTCAGGGATGCAAAGCATTTGGTTGGGTGACATCATTTAAGAGATGAAGTGAGTGACTTTAAGAGCTTGACAGTCTTCATCAGATTTTCACTGGCACGCTGTAGTTATTACCTTCACCAGAGTTGATCAAACTTTTAATTGTTGACCATATAGCACCTACTTCTGTAAAGGGTATATTGAAAATTACTGCACCAAAGCAGACTACTTGGCTATTGTACAATTAGAACTTGGGAAAAGAGATCCAATGCGTTACACAACATCTGCTCTCTTTCTCCATTGCCTTGTGAAAATTTTCAGGCTTCAAGTAAAACTAATTTTTAATCCATTTGTTCCTGTCGTTGCAGATTCCATTATTTACATGTGGGTGTTCTGTTTATCTAGATACTAACTTGTGTGTTGTTTCCTTAACAAAACATCATGAATCATGAAACTCATTGACAAAACATTTTGAACAATGAATCCAGTTGCAGATGACATTGAACAAACATTTAGGTGAAGTAGCAAAACAGCCAGTGGGGATTTTCATTTAAATGAGCAAGTTATAAACTCGAATGCACTGTTAAAAAGCATGCTGGAAGCGGATTTAATAGTAGCTTTCAAAATAAAAGATAAGTACTTGTGTAATTTTCAGAACTTTAAGGCAATAGAAATGGAATGGAGCTAATTGGATAGGTATTCAGAGGTATGTCACAGACACGATGGGCTGAATGACCTCTTTCTCTGCTGTTATACCTTATAACATGAAGATTTTGCAAATACTATTCTACATTTTGAATAACTGATTGAAATTCAGTCCACTTTTGACCAAAAGTAAATGCCCCTCTCCGTTTGTTTTACCTGTCCCTAACATTTGAAATAAAGAACAGCAGCAGCCTGTTACCTGAACAAAAAAAAGGTCCATGCCCCATGTTCAAGAAACTATTACAGGTACACAAAAAAAGTTGAAAAAAATCGGTGGAAAGCTGTTTGTTTTCTTAAATCTGGACAAATATTTAAAAACTGAACTGAAACCTTAGGGATGCTAATGCAATTGTAAATATATACTAAAACAGAATTTCCCTCTGCTGAGATAACAGCTGTAGTTAGTTCCTTTAATGGAACTTGAAGCTTTTCAATGCCTCCTTTGTGAAATCAAAACTAGGTTTCAGCCACTCAGAATCCCCTTAAAGCTCAGCAAGTTTCTCCTGTGGGTAGCTGATCTACAATGGATAGGAAAACCCCTGGTTTGACTAGCGGCTTGTGCTGACTGAGCTGGTTGTAGGTTGGACAGCAGAGATGCGGCGAATAACCTATCAAGCCTCAGTGAAGGGAAAGTGTGGGGTGATTGGCCAGATTTCCCATCTGATTAATGGGAATCCATCTTGTTTGAATTTGTACATGGACAACATGAGCCAGCATCTCAACTGGCCTTCCATAATTATCATTACAATTGCACATCTTGTGAGATACAAGATGAAGCCAAGCCCACACATTACTTCCAAGTAAAAAAAAAGAGAATTCTTATCAGGCCTGCGTAACTGTGCTAAAGGGCAACTGGGTGGTGAGTCACCTTCCACGTTGAATAATTTCAAACATGTTCAAATTGTTTGTTTCTTTTTTCTTTCAGCAATTTTTACTGCTGCTCAAGGTACTGACCTAAAATTATATACATTGGCACCCTCCTGGAAAATGATACAAGAGATACCACACACTTCCTGTAGATTCACCCAAATGCAGCTCTTCCTTTACCATGAGGATTCAGGCATGGTGTATAAATGTAGTGATATTACAGTTTCTTCCCTCCTCTAACATCTGCACGTGTGATTCCCTACACAGCAGAGGTGTAGTGTTTTGGAATTTATCTATTGTATTGGGCTAGGAATGTCAGGGCCTGGTCTAATGATTTGGAGAAATTAGTTCAAATCTTACCCCAGCAGCTCAGGAATTTAAATTCAATCAATCAAATAAATCTGGAATTAAAAGGTAATATCTTGAAATAGTGGCTAGAAATATTATATATATATATATATATTACACAGACACAGTTTATTCAGGTCAATTATGAAAGGAAATCTCGTATTCTTCTCTGGTCTAGTGTCGGAGAAATTAGCCCAATAAGTTAGAGATCACAAAGCACAGTTTGAAGTGAAATTAACGAACAGTTTATTAGTACGGTGATATCAGATTAGATTCCCTACAGTGTGGAAACAGGCCCTTCGGCCCAACCAGTCCATACCGACCCTCTGAAGAGTACCCAACCCAGACTCATTTCCCCTCTGACTAACGCACCTAACACTATGGGCAACTGAGCATGGCTAATTCACCTGACGTGCACATCTTTGGACTGTGGGAGGAAACCCACGCAGACAAGGGGAGAATGTACAAATTCCACACAGACAGTCGCCCGAGACTGGAATCAAACCTGGGACCCTGGTGCTGTGAGGCAGCAGTGCTAACCACTGAGCCACTGTGCCGCATATCGTGGAAGAGAAATTGACTACGCTGAAACAGCATAGGCAGTGTGTCCAGGTAGCCGGGAATTCTCTTCCTTGAGCTGAGGGTGGAGCCAGGTTTTATAGGAGCTGAAAATGTGTTGCTGGAAAAGCGCAGCAGCTTTTCCAGCAACACATTTTCAGCTCTGATCTTCAGCATCTGCAGTCCTCACTTTCTCCCCAGGTTTTATAGGAATCTTGTACAATAAGATTAATTAAAATGGGGAAAGATACAACTAATTTTGGAATTAGGTAATCCAGTTACAATGATCATAATTGAAAAACAGTTATCGGAAGAATGTCCTGATTGTTGATACAATGTAACATCCTGACAGTATCAACGAGTTCTTGATGGGATCAGGAGATTCCAGCTCTCTGCAGGTCGGTGAGAATGGCTCTTTTGAAACAGTAAGGTGCTTCCATTGTTCCTGTCCTGGGAGCGAGGTCCTTGGTGGTGCTTCTCGTCTGACCTGTTCTTTGTGTGGCTTTGGTATTGCTGTATTATGAGACTGTCCTCGGGGCTTTGGGACAGCTGTGTTGATGAATATTGTTAGTGGGTTTTGGGAAGTGTATTCCCTTGTCTGTGAGTGCTGTCTGGTTTCACTTGTCAGCTTGTTTGGTCACTGCTGAGGCATTCTGGGTGTTTCTGGTATAGTTTGGCCATGTTTGCTTTCCTATGTTTTGTGTGGGCCTACTATGGGTAGGCAGGGTGGCAGACCTTTTCCCACAACTAGCTACCTGCTACATCTTAAGCAGGATTACGGATGACTTGCTTTCACTCAAGCACATTGGACTCTGACTGGTGGATAATTCCAATGAACAATTTGTAGGAACAGAAGCAGGAATTGCTGGAGAAACTCAACAGGTCTGACAGCATCTGTACAGAGAAAGCAGAGTTAATTTTTCAGGTCTAATGATCCTTCTTCAGAATGGTCCCTGGATCCAAAATATTAACTCTGCTTTCGGTTAACAGATGCTGCCAGACCTGCTGAGTCTCTCCAACAATTCCTGTTTGTGTATCAGATTTCTAGCATCTGCAGTTCTTAAAAATTTTTTGAACAGTTTACAGGCTCTTCCACTTGTAGGACAGATGGTGCTTGGAAGTTTGAGTAGTTGTGTTGTTTGGAGATTGTGTGACCCTGATGTCTAGACATCAGTCTGTTGATGTGTTCAGTGCCTTCCTGAATTAATCTCCTCCATCTTTTGGCCAGTTACAGATGGGATCAACCCTATGCCAGTGGAGGTGTTTGACATTTTCAGGGATGTTTTGAGAACATCTCTCAGGCATTTCCAATAGTCTTCCTATGAATCTGCTGCCGTAACCAAGTCTGAGTAGAGCAGTTGCTTTGGAAGTCTATGTCAGGGATATGAGCAATATGTCCCACACGTTGCAGGTTGGGTTGGGACAGGACACTGCTGTTGGACTACATTTCTCACCACCAGACTCTGGGGATCTTGTAAAAGTGCCACTAATGTGTACATTGCCACACCTGAAGTATGTGCACATTTCGAGGTATCTGCTTTAATTTATCTAATTCTGCAATTGTACAAAGCATACAGGACACAATAATCACTGTTTACAGATAAAAGATTTGAACTCCTGCCCTTAAAATACTCTTTTCCATAGACTTCCGGACTATGGCAGAACAGGCACATTGGAGGTAATAATGAATTTCAGAGTTCAGCCTTCATCAAGTGCAGCCTCCTAAAATATGGAAAATAGTCAACATTTTCCCAGATGTGCAGCTGCACAGGACATTGATTAAGATTAGAGTGGTGTTGGAAAAGCACAGCAGATCAGGCAGCATCCGAAACGTCGATTTTTCTGCTCCTCAGATGCTGCCTGACCTGCTGTGCTTTTCCAGCACCATTCTAATCTTGACTCTGATCTCCAGCGTATGCAGTCCTCACATTTGCCCAGGACATTGGTTAGGCCACTTTTGGAATATTGCATGCAATTCTGGTCTCCTTCCTATTGGAAAGATGTTGTTAAACTTGAAAGGGTTCAGAAAAGAGTTACAAGGATGTTTCCAAGGTTGGAGGATTTGAGCTATAGGAAGAGGTTGAAAAGACTGGCGCTGTTTTCCCTGGAGCGTCAGAGGCTGAGGGGTGACCTTATAGAGGTTTATAAAATCATGAGGGGCATGGATAGGATAGATAGACAAAGTCTTTTCCCTGGGGTGGGGGAAGTCCAGAACTAGAGGGCATAGGTTTAGGGTGAAAGGGGAAAGATATAAAAGAGACCTCCACTACTTCCTCAGGCAGCTCATTCCACACACATACCACCCTCTGCATGAGAGGGTGGTACGTGTGTGGAATGAGCTGCCTGAGGAAATAGTGGAGGCTAGTACAACTGCAACATTTTAAAGCCATCTGGATATATGAATAGGAAGGGTTTGGAGGGATATGGTCCGGGTGCTGGCAGGTGGGACTAGATTGGGTTGGGATATCTGGTCGGCATGGATGGGTTTGACGAAAGGGTCTGTTTCCGTGCTGTACATCTCTATGACTCTTTCTCATTCACTGAGCTCAATCAATGACACATACTCGACACCAGATCCGCGTCAATGTGATTATTTCTTAACCATCCGCTGAAATGGCCTAGGAAACCATTCAGTTCTGGAATGGTAGGCATTAAATGCTGGTCTTACCAGTGACATCCAAACCCATGAATGAACCAAAATTAAAAATAGAGCCAAGGTTGGGTTTTCTAACCCACTGCCATTGTTTTGTTCCATACATGCAACCTGTAATCACAATTATGTGTTTTGCAAAAACTTGGGGCAGAATGGGGGCTCAAATTATGGCAAGAAATGTGGTAGCATTAAGTGAGAAGTTCAATGAGGCCTATCTTGATGATGGGGACAACTCACTGTTCCTTTTAACTTAGCTCAGGGATGCAATATTATCAACAGGCCATGATAAGTTATCTATTAAATGGATATTACTGCTTTAAGTACCTTATTAACTGCATATCTTACCTCCTTAATATCTAGTATTTTATTATAGAATCACAGAATTCCTACAGTGTGGAAGCAGGCCGTTCAGCCCATCGAATGCACATCGACCTCCAAAGTGTATCTCACCCAGACCCACCATCCCACCCTATCCCTATAACCCTTCATTTCCCATGGCTAACCCACCTAGTCTGCACATCCCTGAACACTATTGGCAATTCAGCATGGTCAATCCACCATTACCTGCACATCTTTGGACTGAGGGACCAAACCATAGCACCTGGAGGAAACCCACACAGAAATGGGGAGAATGTGTAAGCTCCACACAAGCAATCTGCTGAGAGCAGAATTGAGCCTGGGTTACCGGTGCTGTGAGGCAGCAGTGCTAACCACTGAGCCACCGTGCTGTGCCTCATCATATCTACTGCCATGAGCAAATTGGACGCTGAGAATTCTCGCCATGGAAGTCTGAGACCTGTCAATTTCAGCTCACTGCTTGCTCCAAAAAAGATATCCATGGTGGAAAGAGACACCGACATCACAAGACATGCTCTATGCACCAGCGATGCTGGTCCATTCCTGGATATTCTTGCAATGCTGAGATGTTCTGGATACAGCAAGTGGTAAAATGGGATTAAACTCAGATGAGAGGGAATACAAGAGGTGCATGGTAGTAGTTAAAGAGGCGAGTTTGGAAAGACACAGTGAGAAACTCTGCTGGGCCTCATGCTGAGAAACCTTCTGTGCAACTCGATGAAACTGACACTTAAACAAAAAAGAGCTGAAAATGTGTTGCTGGAAAAGCGCAGCAGGTCAGGCAGCATCCAAGGAACAGGAGAATCGACGTTTCGGGCATAAGCCCTTCTTCAGGAATGAGGAAAGTGTGTCCAGCAGGCTAAGATAAAAGGTAGGGAGGAGGGACTTGGGGGAGGGGCTTTGGAAATGCGATAGGTGGAGGGAGGTCAAGGTGAGGGTGATAGGCCGGAGTGGGGTGGGGGCGGAGAGGTCAGGAAGATGATTGCAGGTTAGGAAGGTGTGCTGAGTTCGAGGGATTTGACTGAGACAAGGTGGGGGGAGGGGAAATGAGGAAGCTGGAGAAGTCTGAGTTCATCCCTTGTGGTTGGAGGGTTCCCAGGCAGAAGATGAGGCGCTCTTCCTCCAACCGTCGTGTTGTTGTGGTCTGGCGATGGAGGAGTCCAAGGACCTGCATGTCCTTGGTGGAGTGGGAAGGGGAGTTAAAGTGTTGGGCTACGGGGTGGTTAGGTTGGTTGGGAACCCTCCAACCACAAGGGATGAACTCAGATTTCTCCAGTTTCCTCATTTCCCCTCCCCCCACCTTGTCTCAGTCAAATCCCTCGAACTCAGCACCGCCTTCCTAACCTGCAATCATCTTCCTGACCTCTCCGCCCCTACCCCACTCCGGCCTATCACCCTCACCTTGACCTCCCTCCACCTATCGCATTTCCAAAGCCCCTCCCCCAAGTCCCTCCTCCCTACCTTTTATCTTAGCTTGCTGGACACACTTTCTTCATTCCTGAAGAAGGGCTTATGCCCTGAACGTCGATTCTCCTGTTCATTGGATGCTGCCTGACTTGCTGCGCTTTTCCAGCAACACATTTTCAGCTCTGATCTCCAGCATCTGCAGCCCTCACTTTCACTTAAACAAAAAACCCCATCAGATTTAGCGGTCTCTTTTTGATTTTGTCCCGTAAGCATTTTACTAATTTTGGGGAGGGGGAGTGGTGGACTGTCCTAAATACCCCCCATCATTTTTGTGATATTCCCAAGGGAAGCAGAAGATGCAGATTTTAAGAAGTTGGCGAATGAGGCTAAGTCATCATAGAGCCATACAGCCCAGAAACCGACCTTTCGATCCAACTAGTCCATGCCAAACATAATCCCAAACTAAACTAGTTCCACCTGCCTGGTCCAGGCCCACATCCCTCCAAACTTTTCCTCTTCATGTACTTATTCAAGTGTGTTTTAAACTATGTTAATGTACCCACATCCACCACCTCCTTAGGCAGTTTATTCCACACAATGCATTGCATGGTTTAGATCTAAAGAATATCATAGGGACAGTTTCAACTGCGGCTTTCAAAAGGGAATGTGTAAGTATCTGAGTGAACATCCAAGAGTACAGAGCAAGGATCAAAGCATCAGACTAGCTGAACAGCTCTTCCCAAAGTAGCATGAGCTTTCAGGGTACAAAGGCCTCCTCAGTTTTGAAGCCTTCACTGGTTCAAAGATTCTAAACTGAATACATCCACTTTCAGATAATGATGGGAAAACATCATTCAGCATATTTCCCATCAGTTGTCCTGTAGTATTAACTGGGGATCAGGAACGATGCTGTTTTCCTGGTATCCAGCATTGTTAAGAAGCTGGGGGATGGGTAATACAAACTGGAAAGGCTGGCAGATAATCAACAGGCAAATTGTGAGAGTTTAAAATCAGGAAAAAAATAATATTCAAAGAGTATTGATAGTGGCATTCTGATCTGTCACTCTGACAACCTGGAGCCCCAGCACAGCAGGTCTGCAATGAAAATCCATTCAAAGAAAACCTGACAATTTCCCTCAGAATCTGAAACAAAAATTAGGTCAGCTCCTGTTTCATTTGACCAGAGATCACAGGGGTTATGGATGGAGCATTGTTACACTACAGTAAGTCTACACATGGCTCAATAAACAAAGGGTATAGAGATACTCGTGAAAGCTCAGCATTAATTTATCTATTTTGAGTTCTATTTTGGATTTGACTCCTGGACCTATTGTCTCCCTTTTTCTGTACATTTTGTTCAATTTAATCTTTATCATCGCATGTTATTGCTCGATTTCCCAATTCTGCACAATAACATATTCTCGATAAAATTACACAAGGTTACTGAGAGCATTGTGTAACTTCCATGCCAGTTTTAATACTGTCTACAAACCTCTAAAACTTCATGAATATTAATTAAGTACCATGTAATTAACATTTCAATGAAAGAGATCAATAAAAGAATTAAAACGAAATTGCCCCCTGTGTATTAATTCATTTGTGTATCTCAGAAACAGCCATTAGGCCCACACATCATGTCAATATTTACATTTGAGCCATTTACTGAGTAAAGAAGTTTCTCTTGAGTTCCTTATTTGAATTTTGGTGGCTGTCTTATATTGATTATCTTTAGTTTTGTATTTTCCCCGCAAATGAGAATGAACAAATCTTTACATAATTTTCATAAATTTCAAAAATCTTTCTCCAAGGCAAAAAGAACCAGTTCAGTGTTTCCATATCCTTTATATACCACTGGCAATATTCATTCATTTTGTTAGCTTCCTGACCTTGCATTGCTAGAACATACCTGCAAAGAATCCAATAGGATTAAAGATTATAGTATACATTAATGGTCTGTACTATCAGAATCCATCTTTACTAAGCTCCAAACAGAGTCTATACATTGAACTTTAATATAGTTCCTATACATTGTGTGTATTTGTGTCAATTTGGATCAAAGCCAAAGCAAAAGGCCACTTTATTTGTGTGCAGAGTTTATTAACTACTCAGTTTTACAGATCCTTCCACACACCAGCCCTACATGCTCCCACTTTATGTCTGTATATAGGTTTTTTTCAAGAGGCCCCTACAAGGGCTTCAACCTATTTTTCTAATCAACCAGTTGAAAAAAGACTTTTCTCATGCTTTTAAAATGCCTCATACATTAAGCATTCCCTTTCATGGATCACCAAACACTTATTTGTTGTGAAAGTCTGACAACTAGTGACTTGCATCAAGCCAATTTATCTTGGAAATATTTTTTTTCTAACATTTCCTTTACGCAGTCTTCCACAATCTTTTCTCAGCAACAACCTTCATCAAATTTACATGTCGTAAATGAAACAATTATCCTTAAAGCATTTTATAGACAAGGTTGTTTAAGGTTTCCTGAAGCATATTGGATACTTATGTACAGGTTTTATAAGCATCAGTGTTTCAGCAGCTAAGGTACTTTTAGGTGCCATTTTAATTTTCAGTTTCTGGGCTAATAAACAATGTTCATCATTCTTTCCCACCAATATAAACTCTATTATACCTAAATAACTATCTGCAACAGGAGCATACAAAGCATTCATATTTTCTAGGTCACTCAAGGCTGAAAACCTTAGTGTATATTTTACTGAATTTAATTTGTTTAATGCCTTATTTGTTCTCAGTTCCTCGACAGTAGCACGTTTCATCATAGCACTCAGTCAGATATGTCATAACTGACTACTCTGAGTGCACACCATTTACTGTCCAGTCAATCTTCTTAATGGTCTGATTCTTTCTGGGATGCAAAATCATCTTCTTGTGAAGGCTTGGCCTGATTTATCAGAATGTGATTAACACTTGCCAAGTAAAACAGTTGATCTAAATTAATTCTGGACTTAAACTGATTAATCTTGAACTGTAACTAAAGTTAGAGTCATAGTCATAGAGATGTATAGCATGGAAACAGACCCTTTGGTTCAACCCGTCCATTCCGACCAGATATCCCAACCCAATCTAGTCCCACCTGCCAGCGCCCGGCCCATATCCCTCCAAATCCTTCCTATTCATATACCCATCCAAATGCCTCTTAAATATTGCAATTGTACCAGTCTCCACCACATCCTCTGGTAGCTCATTCCATACATGTACCACCCTCTGCGTGAAAAAGCTGCCCCTTAGGTCTCTTTTATATCTTTCCCCTCTCACCCTAAACCTATGCCCTCTCGTTCTGGACTTCCTGACCCCAGGGAAAAGGCTTTGTCTATTTATCCTACCCATGCCCCTCATAATTTTGTAAACCTCTATAAGGTCACCCCTCAGCCTCCGGTGCTCCAGGGAAAATAGCCCCAGCCTGTTCAGCCTCTCCCTGTAGCTCAGATCCTCCAACTCTGGCAACATCCTCGTAAATCTTTTCTGAACCCTTTCAAGTTTCACAACATCTTTCCGATAGGAAGGAGACCAGAATTGCACGCAATATTCTAACAGTGGCCTAACCAATGTCCTGTACAGCCGCAACATGACCTCCCAACTCCTGTACTCAATAATCTGACCAATAAAGGAAAGCATACCAAATGCCTTCTTCATTATCCTATCTACCTGCGACTCCACTTTCAAGGAGCTATGAACCTGCACTCCAAGGTCTCTTTGTTCAGCAACACTCCCCAGGACCTTACCATTAAGTGTATAAATCCTGCTAAGATTTGCTTTCCCAAAATGCAGCACCCCACATTTATCTGAATTAAATTCCATCTGCCACTTCTCAGCCCATCTGGTCCAGATCCTGTTGTAATCTGAGGTAACCCTCTTCGCTGTCCACTACACCTCCAATTTTGGTGTCATCTGCAAACTTACTAACTGTACCTCTTAAGCTCACATCCAAATCATTTATGTAAATGACAAAAAATAGAGGACGCAGCACCGATCCTTGTGGCACTCCACTGGTCACAGGCCTCCAGTATGAAAAACAACCCTCCATCACCACCCTCTGTCTTCTACCTTTGAGCCAGTTCTGTATCCAAATGGCTAGTTCTCCCTGTATTCCATGAGATCTAACCTTGCTAATCAGTCTCCCATGGGGAACCTTGTCGAACGCCTTACTGAAGTCCATATAGATCACATCTACTGCTCTGCCCTCATCAATCTTCTTTGTTACTTCTTCAAAAAAACTCAGTCAAGTTTGTGAGATATGATTTCCCACGCACAAAGCCATGTTGACTATCCCGAATCAGTCCTTGCCTTTCCAAATACATGTACATCCTGTCCCTCAGGATTCCCTCCAACAACTTGCCCACCACCGAGGTCAGGCTCACCGGTCTATAGTTCCCTGGCTTGTCTTTACCGCCCTTTTTAAACAGTGGCACCACGTTTGCCAACCTCCAGTCTTCCAGCACCTCACCTGTGACTATTGATGGATACAAATATCTCAGCAAGAGGCCCAGCAATCACTTATCTAGCTTCCCACAGAGTTCTTGAGTACACCTGATCAGGTCCTGGGGATTTATTCACCTTTAACCATTTCAAGACATCCAGCACTTCCTCCTCTGTAATCTGGACATTTTGCAAGATGTCACCATCTATTTCCCTACAGTCTATATCTTCCATATCCTTTTCAACAGTAAATACTGATGCAAAATATTCATTTAGTATCTCTCCCATTTTATGTGGCTCCACACAAAGGCCACCTTGCTGATCTTTGAGAGGCCCTATTCTCTCTCTCGTTACCCTTCTGTCCTTAATATATTTGTAAAACCCCTTTGGATTCTCCTTAATTGTATTTGCCAAAGCTATCTCATGTCCCCGTTTTGCCTCCTGATTTTCCTCTTAAGTATACTCCTACTTTCTTTATACTCTTCTAAGGATTCACTCGGTCTATCCTGTCTGTACCTGACATATGCTTCCTTCTTTTTCTTAACAGAACCCTTAATTTCTTTAGTCATCCAGCATTCCCTATACCTACCAGCCTTCCCTTTCACCCTGACAGGAATATACTTTCTCTGGATTCTTGTTATCTCATTTCTGAAGGCTTCCCATTTTCCAGCCGTCCCTTTACCTGCGAACATCTGCCTCCAATCAGCTTTCAAAAGTTCTTGCCTGATACCATAAAATTGGCCTTTCTCCAATTTAGAACTTCAACTTTTAGATCTGGTGTATCCTTTTCCATTGCTATTTTAAAACGAATGGAATTATGGTCGCTGGCCCCAAAGTGCTCCCCCACTGACACCTCAGTCACCTGCCCTGCCTTATTTCCCAAGAGTAGGTCAAGTTTTGCACCTTCGCTAGTAGGTACATCCACATACTGAATCAGAAAATTGTCTTGTACACACTTAAGAAATTCCTCTCCATCTAAACCTTTAACACTATAGCAGTCCCAGTCGATTCTCTGATGCCTGAATTTCAAATGTAAGTTTTTTAAAATGCTTAATGTTTCACATAATATTTGTGTGCAGAGTTTATTAACTACTCAACTAAAACTCTTATGTGCATATTAAAGATGGCTATCAGTTTCTCTCCATGACATCAGTAGAATCTCATGTTTGCTTTAAGCTGAATGCAATGTATTTTCAGTAACCCTCACTGAGAAATAACATACTTTCACTGCATTATTCAACCGAAATGAACCTGTTTAATTTCCATGTGTCACCTCTTCCCTGTGTAGTTTCAAGAGTGCTTCCTTTTGAAAATTTTCACCCTCCAAAAATATAGATTTTACATCAATTGACTTATATTCCCAGGAGTATATTTTTAAGAACTAAGAAGATCTTCAAGATCACTTTTCTTGCAGTCAGTGAATCTACTTTAACACCTTAATCACAAAAGCCCTGAGCCATTAGTCTGGCTTTTCTCTTCTATATTTCCCATCAGGGAATACTTTTTCTGTTCACAGGTTTCTGAATCTGAAGGATGGCTACCCCTATGAGGGATCTCAATGTACACACCAAAGTCTTTCCAGCTCTCCAACTCATTTTTGTTTGGCATCCTTTATCAAGTTACCTTCTCAAATGTTTGTAACCACCAAAACTTCTCGATCACTTTGGCTTCCACTTCTTGTGTTATTACTACTCTGACAACTGCAACATCTCTCTCTCTCTCTCTGCTATGATACAATTCCTTTTGCAACTTTGTAAATTTTCGGGGCCAGCTCCACTTTCAGGTCCTCTTTCACATCATGTGTTTTTTGGCCTTCCACATATTTACCTCATTTGGGCAATCCACAGATATTTCCACTGTCCCCGCATCTTGTCCATTTCACCAATAATTGTATTTGCCAGTGGATTTTCCTTGCTCTCCTTAAAGTAGTGGTATTCCTCCATTCATTGGCTCTCTCTGGCATTTTAGTTATTGTGGTGCCAACTTACAATTGATGGCACCTGGGGCAAATAGCTTTGTTCTGATTCTCTGTGTCACTTTGTGCACAATGAGTCAGCCCTTCACCTGTCATAATCTCCTCCTTATAAAGTGACTGGTCTAACTATATGTGAATGGCCTGTTGCCTCATCACATACTATGGCTTTTCACATTCTGTAAGTGTGTGATCAATGCCAGGTCAGCTCAAGGAGTGGAGCTTAACAGCTTCATTGCCATGCTATAAATTTCTGTTTGTCCATTACTATCTGGTCTTACTTGGTCCTTTCTTCTTCCTGCTCTTCCTGTCTTTAATATAACAAGCCCCCAGAGTAAGATGTATTTCTGATGGCCTTATGTGATGCCATAAGACTTGCTGAATGTTTTCTGAAACCACAGCTTTAATGAATGACCTTCTCCCTCCATGCTGGCACTGAACAGCTCTGAAAAAGTGGAGGCATATGTAGTCCCTTCCAAAGCTGGAGGTGAACACTCATCGCTGAAAGAATTATTGGATTTCTTCCAAAAAATGAATGACATGCATTGTAGCACCTGGCCTTTTGCAATGAGTTCTTTGCGTGGACTGCTCATGCCGGGGTTGATGTTAGTTTAAAACTTGGTTCATCCATGAAGCATCTCTCAACCCTTACAGTATATGGGAAATCAGAGACATTTTCAGTGTCCATGGTGACAACATATGTGAAAAGTGTGTCTGGCTGCTGCTTCTGAATTGCCTCACGGAGCTGCTGGAGCTGCAGATGGACTCACTATGGAGCATCCATGAGGCTGAGATTGTCGTGGATAGTACATTTAGTGAGCTGGTCATACCACCAATAAGGGCTATACAGACAGAAAAGAACCAGGAGACATGTAAGCATGGACAGGAGTCCACTCCAGCCATTCCCCTCTCAAACAGAGTGACCTTTTAGGATACTGTTGTGGGAGTGGCCTCGCAGGTAAAAGCAGCAGAAGCAGCAGCAGCCATATCAGTGGCACCATGACCGGCATTGTTGTATTGCAGCAAGGGTTGAAGTGTAAGGAACTGGTAGTGATAGAGGATTCTACAGTCAAGGGTACGGGAAGGTGTTTCTGTTGCTGTGAGCGAAATTCCAGGATGGTGTTTACTTCCCTGGTGCCAAGGTGAAGCATGTCTCTAAGCGGGTACAGGATATTCTGTAGGGGGAGGGTGAGCAGCTGGATGTTGTGACCCATATTGATACCAACAACAGAAGCAGAAAGAGAGATAAGGTCCTGCAAAGGGAGTTCAGGCAGTTAGGTAGGAAGTTTAAAAGCAGGACCCCAGAGTTGTAATCTTGGGATTACTTCCTGTGCCACGTGTCAGTGAGGTCAGGAATTGTACAGTTAAATACTTGGTTGAAGAGCTAGTGTAAGAGGGAGGGTTTCAGATATGTGGATCATTGAGATATCTTCCAGGGCAGATGGGATCTGTACCAGGAGAATGACTTGCACCTAAACTGGAAGGGCACCAATATCCTGGCAGTAAGGTTTGCAATTGTCACTCAGGAAGGTTTAAATTAGTGTGCAAGTGGGGGAAGGAATCACAACAATACGTCAGCAAATAAAATGACTGAGAAGGAGTCAGAGTTTAAGGTCAGTAAGACTAACAGCAAGAACAGACAGGGCAAGGTTACTGGACATAGCAGAACTGCCAATCTGATGTGAATTTGGTTTAATGTGAGGACTATAACAGTTAAGGTAGACGAATGTAGAGCTTAACTGTGATGTTGTAGCTAATACCGAAACTTGGTTATGAGAGGGGAAGACTCAATATTCCGGGATTTAGATGTTTCAGGCACTATAGAGAGAGATGTAAAAGAGTTGGGGAATTTTCTTTACTGATGAGGGAGAATATCACAGCTGTACTGAGGGAGGACATGTTGGAGGGCTCATCCAGTGAGGCCATATGGGTAGGGGTCAGAAATAGGAAGGGTGCAATCCCTTTCCTGAAGTTGTATTACAGGCCTCCCAACAGCCAGTGGATGATAGAGGAACAGATATGTGGACAAGTTGTGGAAAAATGTAAAAACAAGAGGGATGGTAATGTGATTTTAACTTCCCCAGTATTGACTAGGACTCACTTATTGCCAAGGCTTAGATGGGGCCAGAATTGGTGAGGTGTGTACAGCTCAGTTTTTTGAAACAATGTAGCAGAGGACTAGGAGAATAGCTAATGTTCCTTTATTTAAGAAGGGCAACATGGATAATCCAGGAAATTACAGATTAGTGAGCCTTGGGAAATTACTGGTGAAGATTTTAGGAATAAAAATCAATCACATCTGGAAAAGTATAGACTTACTGGCGATAGGCAGCATGGCTTTGTATAGGGAAGATTATGTCTCACAAACTTGATTGACAAATTGGGGTGATGGATTTTGAAAGGTCTAATGCAGGAGGAAGTAAACAGTTAATACACAAGATGTAGGAATCCACAGTTTCCTGAAAAAGGTAACACGAGTGGATAAATTGGTCAAGAAGGCCTTCATTGGTCAGAGCATAGAGTATAAAAATTGGCAAGTCATGCTGCAGCTGTTTAGAATTTCAGTTAGGTCACATTTGGAATATTGCGTACAGTTCTGGTTGCCGCATTATAGGCAGGATGTGGAGGCTTTGGATGGGGTGCAAAAATGGTTTACCAGGACATTACCTGGTTTGAAGGATATTAGCTATGAGGAGAGTTTGGACAAACCTGGTTTGTTTTCACTTGAACGTCGAAGGATGAGAGGTGACCTGATAGAAATTTACAAAATTACGAGAGGCATGAACAGAATGGATAGTCAGAGTCTTTTTCTGAGGGCAGAAATGTGATTAGTAGGGGACATAGGCTTAAGGTAAAAGTGGGTTAGTTTAAAAGAGATGTGAGAGGCACGTTTTTTACACAGAGAGGGCTAAGTGCCTGGAATGTGCTGCCCGAAGAGGTGATGGAGGTGCATACAATGGCAATGTTTAAGATGCAGCTTGAGGGATATATGAATAGGCAGATACAGACAGCATTGAGGCGAAAGGTTTCTCATTTAGAAAGGGATCATATGTCGGTGCAGTCTTAGTGGGCCGAAAGGCCTGTTCCTAAGCTGTACTGTTCTTTATTCTTTGTTAGTCTGTTATGTTGTGATTTCTTTCACATATCTGTTACTAAGAAAGAACTTTCAGCTATTTTGCTCATTATTACCACATTGTTTATATTTTCATACAAATTTCTAAATTCATTCATTGGCAAACTTTCACCAACTTTGCCTCCAACACCCCCCCAAATCCCACTTAAGGAATTTAGTTGGTGTCCCCAGTCTGGTCCTTATCTATTTCTCCATTACCTTATCGACTATCACACTTTTCTATTTCATGACACAATACTTCAATTTAAGGTGAACTTTCAATTCTGGTTAATTCTTGCTTAGTAACTTGAAATTGCTGTTAGAACATATACAATCATCAAAGGGCTAGTTTGCATATTTGAAATTTCAAACACTTCCATTATTCTCTCTGTGATAAACATTAAAATCTGTCAAGCAATGGTTTGACTATTCGCATTCGCCTGTACAGAATTCACTTATATATGTTACAGTGACTGCATAGAATGAAACAAATCTTATCCATTGTTATCCGAGAGATCCCTAGGAAACAGACCTCAGGTATGTGATTATAAAACCAAGAAGTATGGATGCTGGAAATCTGAAATATACAGAGTGCTGAAGAAACTCAGCAGGTCTGGCAGCATCTGTGGAGACAGAAATAGAGTTAATGTTTAAGAGCCTACTTCAGAACTGATGGCGTCTAGGAAAAAGTGGCATTTGTATTGATGACAGTGGAAGAAGAGTGGACCAGGATGTCCTGGAAGCAACGGTCCATGCAGAAGGTATCCCATTGCAGGTGACAAAAATAGCGGCTTCTGATCCCTCCATTTCCTCCACTCCTCTTCCACTCCCAACGCCTCCCCACACCCCACAGTGTTTTCCCATGCAACTGCAGGAGGTGCCTTCTTCCTCCCTCCTCACTTTGCGAGGTGCCAGACACACCTTCCAATGAAGCAGTGCTTTACCTGCACTTTGCCGCTCACAATGTGGTCTCCTCGACATTGAGGAGATCAAGCGCAGACTGGGAGTCCACTTTCATGGAACATCTATGGCCTATCAGCAAAAATGATCCCAAGCCCCTCGTTACCTGCCACTTCAACTCACCACTGTGTTCTCATGCAAATATATCTGTCCCAGCACTACTGCTGCGCTCCAGAGAGGCTTAATGCAAACGGGAAGAACAGCACTTCATTTGCCATTTGGAGACACTGAACCCTTCAGAACTCAATATTGAGTTTGACAATTTTGGGGCTTGATCACTTCCTTCCATGTCCTTTACCCAGCCCATGCTCCAGGGCCTGTCATGACAACAGCCAACCCATTTCAAACACTCTTTGCCCCCATGACCACTATCTAGCTTCTCTTCTTAAACAAAAACTGAAATTGTTGAAAAAACTCAGCAAGTCTGTCAGCATCTGTGGAGTGAAAATAGAACTTTGCTGGAGCACCGCAGGAGATTTGAGAGAGAAATGTTGGCCAAGGAACACAGTGATCTGTTAAAGGATCAGGCAAACCAGAAGATCATGGTCAGGCTCAACACTACCTGGAAGAACTATATCTCATTGGAGACTCTGTAGCCTTCAGCACTCAGTATTGAGTTCAATAATTTCAGGGCCTGACCATCTTCTTCCATGCCCTTTGCCCGTTCCCACACATCAGGTCTTGAGATCACATGGACTACATGCATCACAGCCAATCTATTTTCACCCACAAACGACCCCCATTTGCAGCTTTTCTTTCTCCTCAGCTTATCACTGTCCATTCCTTTGTCTGCCTAACTGCTGTTCTCTCTCTGTGTTCTCTATCTCCACCTAAAGTTTACTCTCCTCCTCCCTCTGCCTCGTCTTCTGCATTATTACTACCTTTTCCTAACAACAGTCAGTTCTGAAGAAGGGGCACAGGACCTGAAATGTTGATTCTATCACAGATGTTACCAGGCCTGCTGAGTTTCTCCAGCAATTTCTGTTCTTATTTCAGATTTCCACCATTGACAGTTCTTTGTTTAACTTCTCCTCTTCCAGGCATTAATACCCACAATCTATCTTTGTCTCTAACTTTTCCTTTTCTTTCTCTCTCTCTGGGTTCTGTCTCTAGCTCCCCACTCCTTCTCCACCTCCCCCCACTCCTCCCCCCTACCCTCTGATAACCACAGAATGGGAATGGCTGGTGACTCATGACACAGGAAACAGAGATGAGAAGTGAATTGAGGTTTGAAGAATCCATGTCATGATAACCCTGATATCCCTCCACGACTTTCAAAACTCAATCCGTCCCCTAGTAAGGCACAATTGTGAACCATCTACAAAATTCACTCCATCAATTCACCAAGGCTCCAACTAGAGAGACAAGGGCAGCATATGCATGGGAGCATTATCAACCTCAGACTATCCTCCACACAACATCTCTGCCTTGGAACCATAACACTCTGCCACTACTGCACCTTCTGTGGGTACTTGTGGGCTTGTAGGAAGTTGAATGATTAAACTATTTGAGGGTTGGAGCTTAGTAGGGCTTTGAGGGGTCATAGAAGTTGGAGGAAATAGAGATTTGGGGGGATTTGATGGGTTGCAGTGCTTGAGGGTTTGGTACATTGTGGGTTTTGAGTGACGGTAGGTGTTTCCCCATTTCCTATTGACTTCAATTTTGCTGACGTTCCTTGGTGTCACACTTTGTTAAAAGTTGTTTTGATGTTAAAGGTAGTCAATCTCATCTCAACTCGAGGTCTACACCTTTTGTGCATGTTTGGACCAAGGCTGGAGCTGAGAAGCCTTGGCAGAACCCTAAGTGACAGTCATAGTAAGGGCCCATAGTAAGCAATTCCCCCAGAAGCCATTTCTGATGGGAACATTTTTTTTTAATTTTGATTTTAAACTGCAGGCTGTCTCAGCACAGTATCAAGAATTCAAGAGCAGCCCGAAAAGCAAATCATTAACGGTTGGGTAACAGTTAGATGCAGTAATTGATTTCAATAAAGCCAGGAAAGGAAGCAATCTTCACTTCTGGATGTTACTCAGTGACTTAAGTTACACAAGCTATATGAGGACTGATCCCATTAAAACATCCTATTCCATGAATTGAAAGACTGTAAATCTCATTGATGAAGCTCATATAGAAAATACAAATACGCAAATACTAAAAAATATAAACTAAAAGGAAAACATTCTGGAAATACCAGCAGCAAACTGATAATCTGGATAAATTAATGCATTGAGTACAAGACCTCTTTGTTGTGAGACTTACTAGATGGCTGTTTATTTCTAGAATTTTCATTTTCACTGAGAAAAATCGCAACTTAATAGATAAAATGGAGAGCACACTTCGCTCATGGAAGTGGCTTCAAAACAAGATCCCATCTTCCTGGGACTGTGGAGAGATGGGGATAAACAAACAGATATGCTGCCTTCGTTTTGATGGAGGTTTCTTTTGGGAATCTGGGAGTTGGGGGTGGGTGCAGAGGCTTATTCTGTAAATCTGCTGTCATGGTAAACCTCAGCTAGCAGATTTAGCATTGTGGGAAAATACTCAAAGGCAAATGGAATGCTGCAATAAAACCACTCCTAAACAAACACCAACTCAATGGCGCAATGACTGTAACTCTGGCAATAACAGCAAAATGAATAACACTCAAACAATCTTTGTGTTTGTCATGCATACAAGAATACACAACTTTGAACCTGGCTACTTACTGTCAAACAGAATGCTATGTCACCTAAGGAAACCACAATGTCCTGAACGATAGGTTTCAATGAATACCGCTTATTATTTTTGTCCAATTTAATCATTTTTCTAAAATGTTTGTTGCCCATGCTGAGATCCAAGTCAGAAATGATAAAGAATTCTGGTTGGTGTTAGTCAGTGTTTGGAGGGTGCCTTTTTTTACCCCATGCCTGCTCTTTTCTGTGGCTGCTGATTCATTTGTGTTACTGTAGCTAATCTTGCTTAAGAATGTTCTCAAAAGACATAAAATACTTTTCTCAAAACTGATTAGTCATGCAGCTCATTTCAGTTCTACCCACTAATTTCGCTTTTTCAGATTTTCCTGAAGTTTTGGTGCTTTTTCTGTCAAAAGGAATTTTTTAAATAAAAGTAACGGGTGGTTATTCCCTAATGAGACACTGGTTTCGCTAGGAAACTTACTTGAACAGATAGTCTCAAGCAAGAGTGAAGGAAAATATTGAATACAAGGTTAGAATTAGTCATAAAACAAACAGTTTATCGACTCATTCCTGAGTAAGCTGTTTAATTGCTTGTTTTCTTATGAAGAAGGAAACAACCAAATAGATTTTGGCTGTTCTGTGCTTGCAAGATGGACAAGAGATGCAACCCGTGGTCATATTAATGTAGCTAAACGTTACAATGTTTCACAGAACATTAATGAGAAAGGTAAAGAGTCAGGGATGACTCAAAGTTGTGTCAGTGATGGGTCAGTAGGGAGAGTAGTGAAGGAATGAGTGGGGCTGGTAGAGTGGAAGGATTCAGAGAGAGACAGGGTGGGATCTAGGCAGCTAACAGTATGGCCTCAAAGAATGCTCAGCTGATGTTGTCAATCCACTACACATTCACTAATATCATTTATTGTATCCTTTGCTCCCGATGCGGTCTCCTCTACATTGGGGAGACTGGGCGCTTCGTAGCTTTAGGGAACATCTCCAAGACACCCGCACCAATCAACCAAACCGCCCCGTGGCCCAACATTTCAACTCCCCCTCCCACTCTGCCGAGGACATGGAGGTCCTGGGCCTCCTTCACCGCCGCTCCCTCACCACCAGATGCCTGGAGGAAGAACACCTCATCTTCCGCCTCAGAACACTTCAACCCCAGGGCATCAATGTGGACTTCAACAGCTTCCTCATTTCCCCTTCCCCCACCTCATCCTAGTTTCAAACTTTCAGCATCCACACTGTCCCCTTGACTTGTCCGGACTTGTCCGAACTGCCTAGCTCCTTTTCCACCTATCCACTCCACCCTCTCCTCCCTGACCTATCACCTTCATCTCCTCCCCCACTCACCCATTGTACTCTATGCTACTTTCTCCCCACCCCCACCCTCCTCTAGCTTATCTCTCCACGCTTCAGGCTCTCTGCCTTTATTCCTGATGAAGGGCTTTTGCCCGAAATGTCGATTTTGCTGCTCGTCGGATGCTGCCTGAATTGCTGTGCTCTTCCAGCACCACTGATCCAGAATGATGTTGTCAATCTCCTAGTTTGGAGGTGCAGGTGTTGGACTGGGGTGTACAAAGTTAAAAATCACACTACACCAGGTTATAATCCAACAGGTTTATTTGGAAACACTTGCTCCTTCATCAATTGGTTCTGGAGTAGAAGATCGTAAGACACAGAATTTATAGCAAAGGTTACAGTGTGATGCAACTGAAATTATATATTGAAAAAGATCTGGATTGTTTGATACATCTCTCATCTTTTAGAATGACCATATTGGTTTCAGTTCTTTCATATGTAAATCCCAGAACTTTTTTAAAAGTTCCATTCTCAAGTAAATTTTAACAATAGGTGCCATGTCAGCTCAGATAATGCAATGAAGGTGTGAGGTGCCCTGTATGAGGCTGTCTGTGCCCCAGCGGTCAGACTGATTCTATTTCTAAAAAAGGGACTTTGAGAATCTTACATGGATTCATGCAGTTTTTCAGCAAAATAAAATGTCATGCAGAAAGTACAAATCCACCCCACAAACTTGTGTGTGTGTGTGTGTGTGTGTGTGTGTGTATGTGTGTGTAGTGCAGTAGGGTGATCTGTAGTGTGACATGAATCCAAGGTCCCGGTTGAGGCTATCCCCATGGGTACCGAACTTGGCTATCAGCCTCTGCTCAGTCACTTTTCATTGTTGCCTGTTCCGAAGTCCGTCTTGGAGTATAGTCACCTGAAGGTCTGAGGTCGAATGTCCTGGACTGCTGAAGTGTTATTGGACTGGGAGGGAACATTCCTGTCTGTTGATTATTGTGCGGTGTCCATTCATCCGTTGTCGTATCCTATGCTTGGTCTCTCCAATATACCATGCCTCAGGACATCCTTGCCTGCGGTGTATGAGATCGACAAAATTGGCCGAGTCAAATGAGTACCTGCCGCATACATGGTGGGTGGTGTCCCCACATGTAATGGTGGTATCCGTGTCGACACATTGACACGTCTTGCAGTGTCTACCATGACAGTTTTTCATGCTGTGGTCCTGAAAGTTGGACAGTTTGCTACGAACAATGATCTGAATGTACATTTTGGAGGGGCCGGTGTTGGACTGGAGTGTACGAAATTAAAATCACACAGCACCAGGTTATACTCCAACAGCTTTCGGAGCACTGCTTCTTCATCAGGCGGTTGTGGTGTACAAGATCGTAAGACACTGAATTCATAGCAAATGTTTACAGTGTGATGTAATTAAAAATATATATCGAAAAAGACCTGGATTGTTTGTTAAATCTCTCATCTTTTAGAATGACCATGTTGGTTTCAGTTCTTCCATATGTAATTCCCAGAACATTTTTTAAGTTTACATTCTCAAGTGAGCTTTAACAATAGGTGTCATGTCAGCTCAGATAATGCATTGAAAGTGTGAGGTGCCCTGTGTGAAGCTGATTTTAAGGCCAATGTTCAGACAGATTCTATTTCTAAAAAGGAATTTACAGAATCGTACATGAATTCATGTAAAAAAAATGAATTAACAGAATCTCACATGGATTCATGCAGTTTTTGAGCAAAATAAAATGTAATTCTGCAAGTACAAATTCACCCCACAAACTTGTATGTGTGTGCGCACATGTGGGTGTGTGTATGTGTGGAGGGTAGAAGTGTCCGTGTGAGATTGTATGCATGTGTATATGTGTGAGTGTATGAGTGTGACTGTAAAGGGGTATAAGTCTGTGAGAGAGTGTTTGTGTGTAGTGCAGTGGGGTCACCTGTAGTGTGATATAAACCCAAGGTCCCAGTTGAGGCCATCCACATGGGTACCAAACTTGGCTGTCAGCCTCTGCTTGACCACTTTGCGTTGTTGCCTGTCCTGGAGTCCATCTTGGAGGACGGTCACCCGAAGATCCGAAGTCTAATATTCCAGACGGATGAAGTGTTCTTGGACTGGGTGGGAACACTCCTGTCTGTTTATTGTTGTACGGTGTCCATTCATCCATTGCTGTTGCCTCTGCTTGGTCTTGCCAATGGACTAAGCCTCAGGGCATGATTTTTAACTTAATCTTGCCCTAAGTTAACTGATCCTTCTTAAATGATTTTTAAATGGGGTAACGATTTAAAATCAAACTCGGGACAAAGTGGATTACTTCACGTGCTAAGGATGTATATCTTCAGCTTTAACTTGAATGAGTTTCGGCATGGTGGCTCAGTGGTTAGTACTGCCGCCTCACATCACCAGGGTCCCAGGTTCGATTCCTGTATTCTCTGATAGTCCCTTATGCTTTCTGCTACTCCACCAATCTTTGTGTCATCTGAAAACTTGCTGATCATACCAACAGTGCCCTCTTCTAGATCATTTATGTATATTACAAACAACAGTGGCCTCAATACTGGCCCCTGTGGAACACCACTGGTCACCTTTCTCCATTTCGAGAAACTCCCTTCAACTACTACTCTCTGTCTCTTGTTGCTCAACCAGTTCTTTATCCAACTAGCTAAAGCACCCTGCACACCATGTGACTTCACTTTCTCCATTAGTCTACAATGGGGAACCTTATCAAATGCCTTACTAAAGTCCATGTATATGGCATCAACAGCCCTTCCTTCATCTAACAACTTGGTCCCTTCCTCGAAGAACTTTACTAAGTTGGTAAGGCATGATCTCTCCTGCTCAGTGATATGTTACCTATCACTGATAAGTTCATTCTTTTCTAAATATAAATAGATCCTATCTCTCAGTACCCTTTCCAGCAACTTCCCACCACCAACATCAGGTTCACTGGTCTTCGTTTTTTGAGCTAGGAGATTCCCATAAGCTTGTGAAGGTGGTGCATTTTCTCACAAAGGTTTTGAAGGCATCCTCAAAGTGTTTGCTTAGTCCTCCTGGTATTCCCTTGCTATGGCAAAATTTGGAGTAAAGAGCTTGTTTGGAAGCCTTGTGTCAAGCATGTGGACAATGTGCCCATCCCCTCGACCCAGTGCAGCTAATTGACAGTAATTCAATGTGTCTCAATGCTGGCGGTATTGTTCTGTGAGAGAACACTGATATTGGAGTTGATTTGTGAGATTTTGCGAAGGCGTTGCGAGTGATATTACTCAAGGGATTAGAGGTGTCTGCTATGCATTGTCCATGTCCCTGACACATACAAGAGCAAAGGTAACACTGTTGCTCTGTTGGATTAGAAATCTTCGTCATCAAACACCCCGTTCCTCAGATAGCCAAAAGCTGCTTCAGCACATTGGAAACAATTTTGGTTTTCACTGCCAATTTCACTGAAGGGGACTCTAATATATAGAAACAGATCCACATTGTCTCATTGTTTACTGTGGATTTTGATAGCTGAAGGATAGTGGATGCTGTGTTGGGTGACTGAATCAGGCTGGTAACAAACCCTTGGCTTTTAGATGGTTAACCTAAGGGCTCACTATTTCATGGGTTTCAGAGAATGTGCTGACGTAGTTTGCAGTGTGGTCTCTGGGTGTATCCACATGCAAAGTTATCTGAGTATAGCAGCTTCAGCACAGCAACAAGGGGTAGTCTTAATTCTGAACTGGAGGCAGCACAGGCTGTTTTGTATCTTGATTCCATAACAATGAGAAGCTTCACATTATAAGGGGTGGACTGTTGCAGCAGGAAAAATTGGAACAAACATTGGTGAGGTCATTATTTACTCAATAATGATGCCTGCCTACCAACACTCAGTTTGGGTTTTGCCAGGCCCATTCAGCATTATAGGATTGGTCCAAATATAGACAGAAGTGTTGCACTCAAGAAAGGAAGGAGGATGTCACTGCCGTTGACATTAAAACTGCATTTGCTTCATGTGCCTGAACACAACTGTAATCAATGGATATCATGGGAGAATCTTTCTGTTGGATGGTGGCTGTTGGAGGTCAGTCATCTTAGACATGGGACATCATCGTAGGAGTTCCCCAGGGGAGTGACTTCGAGCCAACCTTTCTCAGCAGCTTCATCAATGACCTTCCCTCAGAATTTGAGATGTTTGTTGATATTGACACACTGTTCAGCAACCCTCCTGACTCCTCAGATACTGAAACCCAAGTTCAAATGCAGCAAGACATGAGCAGCATTCAAGCTTGGACTGACAAGTGACAAATCCAGTAACTGTGGATCCAATCACAGTGTCGTATCAGACAGCCAATGTCACAGCTTTCACTGCAACGCAAACATTGCCCACATGAAGTCTGCAGCGGAAGCACTTCCATCATTGCTCGGTGTGCAGTGTGCAAAGTCACTTGTCAGGTGTTACAGACCTCCCGAGATGTGTGTTTTTAAGATGACAAGATATGTTGAACCACTGTCTTGGGATTGGCAGTTCTCATTCAGGATGACAGGACTCATCCTCCCAGCCTTTCAAGTCCACTATCTCTCTTTCTGTTACTTCTTAGTCAGACTGCTGCTGACCACGTCGAGATGCTGCAGCCTAAAGCCACGCCTCCCAAGCCCAGAGCAGCTCACATCTGCATGCGCAGTGTCTGCTGGGAGATTAGCAGCTGGCAGTCACTGTGACCCCGTTGTGCAGGAGCACCAGGACAGACGAAGGTACACGGAGGACAGGCACAAAGGAAATGAACCAGGAACATTATTGTACTTTCGTATGCAATGCAGCAGATAGGAACTTAATTTGAATGATTAATTTCTGACATTGGTGCCAAGTGGATGGTCAGTGAGGGATAAGAAGGTGTGCCACTGTTGGCAAATGAGGAATACAGAGGTTGTGGTGATTGGTGTGGCACTTAGAGGAATTTTTCATAGTGAGCCCTGCCAGAGGAGCCTTGCTCCTCCTCCTCTTCTCTGACCTGCTCTCTGATTCTAGTGGCACAGGTTTAGCAGCAAGCAGCATATTCACATTGAATCTTAATGACCTTTCCGCTGGCCAAGTGGCAGAAGGCTGTTTGACATACCAACACTCTGCTCAATTTGAGTGGCATCTTGGCTTTCCTCTTACACATACTGTGCTAGTGTGCATGGGCTACGTGCTAGAGTCATTAGCCATATCTTTGGAGAATATTCAGTACCTTCCCTCGCAGTGAGTCAAATGTAGCTGTTGGCACAGCTGCAGAATGAGTGCATTGTTATCACTGACAGGAGATCAGCATTACCTTCTGGGGTTCTCTGCTTATGGTCACATGACAACTGAGCACTGAGTGTGTGGAAACCCCTTCAGTCCTGAAGGTGTTGACATGTAGCAGCTGCAAAACTATTTTTGTGCCGCTAATGGCAGCCTGTAGCAAGGGGAAGCTGCAATCCCTGTGTGCTCACTCTGGCAAAAGATGGTGAAATGTAGTTTCGCTCTTAGTGAATATAGAGCCCGAGTAACCTCTCACACACAACAACAGACACAAACAGTGAGACAGCACAAACATCTTTAGCTCCAGCCTGGCATGAGCCAGACACTTGAAGGGTCATCACCACGGATCACCTTCACTATAGTTGGCAATGCTGTTCTCATCCTGCTCTGATGCTACAGCTATGGCAAATGATGGGTGACAGATTTCTGTGAAATAAGGACATTTCAAACATTGTTCTTCTGAAGCTTCAGATAGAAGAATTACTCTCTGAACACCTCAAGTATATTAGAAATCCTGCTGGGAACCCTGCTCCCTACCACTGCTCCTCCCACTTCCAACAACTGGTACTGTTTGGTTTGAGCTCTGTTTCTTCCCTCAGTCATGTTATAATCCCTGGGGAATGGTTACCAGCATCTCACAGCAACCTTGAAGTCAGCAAAAAAATCCACCAGCATACCGTTGCAACTTTAAACAATGTACCAAACACTTGTGGAATTTAATGTATGGCCAGGAGAAATCAATCAGTAATTGTGTGGTACGGTGTTGATGATTCCTTCAAATAGCTCTGATGCTAAGTCCTTCCTGCTGCTACTGAGTGTTTAGCGGTGCAGCTGGAGAATGAAGCACTAAAATAGCATCAAATCGGTATTAAATAGTGATGGCCACCATCTGCATCCTCTGCATTATTCAATCAGACGTTGGCTGTGCAGACTAATGTTCTCACCAATATGGCATCTGGCCAAATTTGGCCCCGAAACCAGTGCAAACACTTTGAATGCCACTTTGACGATCTAAGCGTCCTTGTAATGTCCAATAAATGGGTGCAAAAAGAATCCCAATTTCACACCCAAAATATGATTTTAAAAAGTCTTGTTTGCAGTGAATGAGAATATTCTTGTCTGTGGAATATCTTTAAAAAGGTTAATGGAGAATATGACAAACCTGCTATGATTGATAGTCAATTATTTGGAGTGAATTAACCTAGCCTCATGATACATCTTAAAGTCAGGGAAGGAAGAGATAAGTCACATTCTGAAAGATCTGTTTGTATAGCAATCGTCACCATATCAGATGCTGGAGTATTCAATGTTACTGAATTAGGTAAATAGAGAGGCAGAGTGTTAATAATATCCTCAGTATAATGAAGCTTCTCCTTATCTTACTACCAAACTACAGCTGTGTTATGCACTCCTTACTCTGCACTTCTTGGAATAGTCAAACTGGATATGATCTCATATGCTGAAAACAAGCTGGCATGATTTTTTTTAGTTTACTGGTATGCAACTAAAGCACTGAGAATTCACAGGCCATTGGGCAACACACATTCTCACACAACCAGAGTGCATTAACTCTTCGAGTACTGAATGCTCTCTGTTTTCAAAATGCATATTCTCTGCTTATGAATTCTGGCATGGTTTTATCCATTGCACTGGGTAGTCCTCAAGACAGGAAAAACACAGATTTTCTGGGGACTGCTGTATCCCGTGGAGGGTGACAGTAATTCAATCATTTACCAGGTATCTGGTCATACCACAGGCTCCCACTTCCTAGTTACCTTATTTAAATATACCAGACTTGCCATTTTCCAGGGACCTGCTGAAATCCTCATTCTTCCATCCAGTGAGGACCATGGGATCTGCCGTCTGTCACTTTAAAATATTTTTTATCCCACATAATAGATGTTCATATTGACAGATGTTACATACTGAACCCATTTTCCCTTTCAAGGGCAGAAATTGAAGATTTATGTGCGAAAACTGGTGAGCAAACCGAGTACATTGACTGCGAGAACCTTAAGCACAGGAGCCAAGAGCAAGGAATGAAGATCCCTATCATTTTATCTGACCTTTGCAGCCACCCACTCAGACACTGGAAGCTTATCTTGAAAGTTGATCTAATGTTGAGATTGGTCACTTGGAAGCTGGTACAATTACAACATTTAAAAGGCATCTTGATCGGGATATGAATAGGAAGGTTTAAAGGGACATGCGCCAAATGCTGGCAAATGGGACTACATCAAATTGGGATATCTGGTTGGCATGGATGAGTTGGATCGAAGGGTCTGTTTCCATGCTGTATGACTCTATGACTTTATTTTCTTTTATTTAATAATTCAGAGGATGTGAGCATTACTGGCAAGGCCAGCATTTATTTCCTATCCCTTGCACTTGAGAAGCTTGTGGTGAGCTGCCATCTTGAACTGCTGCAGTCTACTTTGACACATGTAATGCTGTTAAGGAGGGAGTTCCAGGATTTTGACCCAGCGAAGGAAAAGTTATTTATTTCCCGAGTCAGGATGCTGAGAGGTTTGGAGGGGAATTTGTATCTGCTGCCCTTGTCTTTCTAGATAGTAGTGATCAAGGGTTTAGAAGGTGCTGTATCTAGGCATGAGTAGGTTTGCAACCACAGATAAATGCTGGCAGCTCAGCAGTGAGTGAAAATTGAGACACATATGGATGCAGCAGACATAAGTGAGGCCCTCAGTGGGGAATATACTGACAAGTGCTGAGTGGGGATGCCCACTGAGATGCTGAGTTTATTAACCTGCTTGCCAGGTAGCTTCCTGTCACTATTAGTGAACATGAAGGAATTTGATTGCCACTTGGCTGAGGGGATGGCATGTATCTTGCCCTCTCCACAACCTTTTGCTTCACATTCATGCCATGCTGGAGACCCAAAGGCACTCCATACCTATGGTCATCTGTAGCTCTGACACACCCAACGGGATGCACCAACATTCACTGGCAAGTGAGGAGACTTAACTCAACACCTCCAAGGATGTTGCACATTACTTTCTTACATTTTCCATGAGGTTCTAAGAATATATAGATGCCTGTCCCATTTTGCTGCCTCTTTGCTCCAAGAGTGGGCCACACAGACTCTGTGTTGTCCAAACTTTGCATCATGGCGTCACATCAACTAGTCAGCCTGTCCGATGTAAGGATAGCAGCAATTCAGCGTGGTTGGCCACACTTGGGAAATGCAGTCGAATATGCCCAACTCAAAGAAGTATTCCGAGCTGCTCGGGCAATCCCTGTAGCAGCACTGGACATGCTGTTTGCGATGTCAAATTGGTTTAGCTCAGTTTGCTGGACTTTTGGTTTACAGAGCAATGTGAGGCTAAAAGTGTGGGTTCAATTCCCATCACTTGAGTTTACTATGAAGAACTTTTCTTCTCAACCTCTTCCCTCAGCTGAGGTTTGGTGGCCCTCAGGTTAAATCATCACCAGTTGCTTCTCTCTCTAATGAGAGAGCAGCCCTTATGGTCTGGTGAGACTATGGTGACACAACCTTCTTTAATATAACTTCTATAATTCCTTATGTAACTGTTCTCGCAATCTGGAAGCTGCTATTTAAATCCACAATCATTTTCAAAATATGTTCTATTCTGAGCATTCACCTCACCTTTAGAAGTAAGGTTTAGCTTGATAATTATTAGAAATGGAAGCAAAAGTAGTTTCCTACGTTTCTTCTTTTTAATGAAGTGTTCCCAATAGCTATAATGATTGTTATTACCCCCTAGGCTGCAATGACACACACCTTTTCATCTACTTTGATTGCAGCAATGATGTTACATAAAAGGTCAATTTGAATCATTTCTGAGCAGCACACACACACAGCGATATTCCAGTGATTGGAAGTATGCATTGCTCCACCTGTGCCCTGACCCCATCAGCTGGCTCATTTCCAGACACTTACCGACAGGACAAGACATTATTACTAAATCCCTTCTGATTGCTCTCAGCAGGAAGAGATGTTCTTTCCTTGCACAGAAACACATGTAAAGGTTTTGCAGTGCAGTATTTAAATGGTAGATAATACCATTTTTCCAACCTTCAGATGTTCAGCATGAATGTATTTATAAACTCTCCAGATTATGTGAATTTCTGAGCGTCTGCAACAAATTGCCTAAATTACTTACATTAAATTGTCACAGGCATGAACTTAAATCAGTCAAAAAATAGCATTCAGGCTTATTTCTTGTTCAAAATCAGAAGTCATACGACACCAGGTTATAGCGCTGCTCCTTTGTCACCTGATGATGATGGAGCAGCGCTCCGAAAGCTTGTGATTGCAAATAAACCTGTTGGACTATAATCTGGTGTCATGTGACTTCTGACCTTGCCCACCCCAGTCCAACACCGGCACCTCCACATCATATTGCCTGTTTAGATAATGAATTAACATTTATAAGCACTACAATGCATATTGAGAAAATAAATCCTAGTTGTATCAACAATAAACAGGCTGCAATGACACACACCTTTTCATCTACTTTGATTGCAGCAATGATGTTACATAAAAGGTCAATTTCGGGCTTATGCCCGAAGCGTCGATTCTCCTGTTCCCTGGATGCTGCCTGACCTGCTGCGCTTTTCCAGCAACACATTTTCAGCTCAACAATAAACAAGTTGGCTGCAGCCAAATTGAATCAGGATCTTCAAGAAATTTTTAAAAATCCAACTTTAGTGGTAAGCTCAAAACAATATTGTGCCTGAGTTTCCATTGAATGGTAAGTTGGTTTATTCAGGACTAGAATAAGGAAACCATGTTATCCACAAACTTTACTCAATAAATTGGCTTTTGTCTAAATAGCTTCCTCCAAAGTATTTGATCTTTAGACATTTTAAAGTTGGGATTTCCTGTTTTTTATTTTTTGTTTATCATTTTACTTTGCAATTTCCACTGGCAAAGGACAGTAATCTGGCATCATCAGAATGCGATGGTGGAACGGATTTAGTAGATTCCTTTGAAAACACACAAGCAACGAGGATAAAGGGGAACCAGTAGGTTTTGTAATTTAATTTAACAAAAGACATTCAATAGGTACCAAATAAAACTATGAGTACAGCTGAGTTCTGGGAAAGCAATGGCAAGTTGACAAGTTGCCTCTAAATTCCTATTGTGTGAGGAGGAAAAATGTTAGAAAAAAAGGAGAGGTCACATTTAATGTCAAATGGCTGATCCCCATGAGATAAGGACAGGTATTTCCAAAAGCATTTTGAACACAACACTCTCTCTCAGTGGTTTCCAGTTTCTGTTGGGTCTGGCTAGTTCCCTTTTCCAGCTGTTTGATGGCAAAATCTGTGCTCATGCCTGAAAGCTAGTACCAGATGGTGAATTCAACAGAAGAAAGTTCCCAAGCTGGGCACAAAACTTATGAAACCACAGAAGGTTAGATCTTATTGTAGATCATGAGTCTTGTCAGATGATTTGGAGATGCCGGTGTTGGACTGGGGTGTACAAAGTTAAAAATCACACAACAGGTCATAGTCCAACAGGTTTAATTGGAAACACTAGCTTTCAGAGCGCTGCTCCTTCATCAGGTAGTTGAGCAGCGTTCCAAAAGCTGGTGCTTCCAAATAAACCTGTTGGATTATAACCTGGTGTTGTGTGATTTTTAACCTTGTCAGATGAGTGAGTGTAAAACCTGCTATTTCTAATGCATGGAGAGACGCTAATTATTATTTTTGAATCTGCAAACAATGAAATAAGTTGATTGAGAAAGTTAACGATGACATATCATTCCTTTTAAAAGACAATTTGCCAGCTTTGGATAAATGGAATTCTACCAGTGGAGGGCCCCATTGGGTCATTTTAAAACAGCTCTCAGAAGCAAATTAGAGTTAGCAATGCTAATCTTTTCCAGTGAAGTCCGACACAGGAAGGTTATTGTTCCACACAGGTGTTATTCCTCATATATCATGAATCCATATTCGAAGAAACAAATCTCTTTTTAAAAATTGCCCCATCACTTATTGATTTGGGGTTCTGTTGATCAAGAATATTCGAGCATATTGCAGCAACTCGATCTAATAGCAGATAAACTAAATTACTTAAGCATGTGGTTCATGTGTGAAATAATTGCTGCAATTAGCATCATTGCATTCATTCAGTTCTCCTTGAAATGCATGAGCTGACCATTCTTTATCATGGAAAAAGTAACACAATTAAATCTATGTGGTATAGCCAGAACATCTCACTGCAGGTGATCGATCTCATTATTCTGTCAAGTTGGTAGGCATCATAAAGGCATGCATTTTAGTCCTGTCTTTCAAGTTCATGGTTCTTTCTTTTGCTGTCAAAAATAAAGGATATGTGTAGGTTTACTCAGGGAAATGCGTTTGTGTTTCATAACTCTGAAGTCGCAAATAAGAAGCAGGACATGCTACCATTTGCTTCTGTGAATTCTCTTCATTCAATCATTTAAGATTCAGTTGCCTGTTTTCCTTGTCTGTTTTTTGTGCTTTCAAGTGGGAGGTGAAAACCATTTTGATGAGAAGAGAGGGAAGAGAGCACATTTAGAACATAGAAGATAGAACATAGAACAGTACAGCACAGAACAGGCCCTTCAGCCCACGATGTTGTGCCGACCACTGATCCTCATGTATGTACCCTCAAATTTCTGTGGCCATATGCATGTCCAGGAGTCTCTTAAATGTCCCCAATGACCCTGCCTCCACAACAGCTGCTGGCAATGCATTCCATGCTCTCACAACTCTCTGTGTAAAGAACCCGCCTCTGACATCCCCTCTATACTTTCCTCCAACCAGCTTAAAACTATGACCCCTCGTGTTAGTCATTTCTGCCCTGGCGTTTGTTTGAACCTCTTGGAAGAGTTCCTCTGTTTGTGGTTTTGCTATATAGTATAAACACAGGAAAGTTTCCACCTTTAGCATCTTCATTCAGTGCTCGCGTCAGGCTGACCTCAGTCAAGCCAGCTCTGGGTCACAGCTGGAGTAAAGTTTTCTCTGCTATTGAGCAAATAACTGAGTTAGTGAACATAGCATTGTACCAACATTATATTTCTTTTCGGGCACATGAGGCATTCTTGTGGCCTCTCAGAGACTGTAACTTTATTTTTAGCTTGCTATCAGAGAGTAGCATCAAATTTCCAGTCATAGCACTGAGAAAATTCTTTCAACAGTGATGAGGTAGAAACATTTCTGCCCTCGGTGACATTACTTTAAGTAACGTGCAACAATTTGCATCAAAACTGTGCAAAGCCAAAAACTTTAGGCTCATTATCAAGTTCAGTGCCAGTACTGTGTGGAAATAATGAGTGTCCTTGTTTCAAATTCACAGATCAAGATATTCGAGGCATTGCTGAATTAACACATTGAATGTATCAGATTTACAGCATTGTCCAGGTTGGACTCCTTAACAAGACAATGTTCCAGAAAATGCAACTTATTGCATTCCTTGCAGAGGCAGTTAGTGGCTTTGATAGATGATAGAGGCCAAAGTCTTTCTGTGAGGAGTAAGGGTTCAGATGGTTGGGATGGTGACAGTAGGGAAGAATACAGCTCTCCCTGGCTTTGAGAAACCTCTATAAAGCAGCAAATCTGATGGAGCCAGCAACTCTTACCACTCCCAGGCTTCCTGAGTTCTGGGAAAGCCTAACAAAACTTGTTAAATGTAAAGCAGGTACTGTGACAATACAACAATAAAATAATGAAATGTTCAGCCTCTCCAAACTGAGGCATGCGTACACTTTACAACACTGTGAAAAACATGGTGATAGGAGCGATGTGGCAGGTTGGGGGTCGTGTTCCCACATTATTGATTTTTAATCGACTTGGCATATCTTACCCTTTCATTTTGACTGGTGTGGGAGTGCAGAGACTGGGTAGGTTTACACTGAGACCAATGGCTCCATGGTGCTCTGCTGCTAACTGATGCGCAAGTCCATCCCTTGATATTATGAATTACATATAACAGGAAACATTTTTTCTGTTGTCGATGCTGCAACCATACTTTATAATACAAGTACTTCTATGTCGTATGTTTCCTATTTTGGAGGTAAATATTATCATGGTTTAGAAAGAAATTAGAACATTGCATCATACAAGGAATAGTTCACTCATCACCGATAGTCAACGGAAATGGAAAATCCCTTGTTGGTAAATTTGCATTGATATTAATTCCCTGACCACCTAGTGGTGAGTGCTGTTATTGATGCATGGCTGGACATAGGGATTTGACATAAATTTGTATATCAGGATTTTTGAGAATGGATTTTATCAGGACCCCTCTCACTAGATACCTGTTGCATTCGGACCAACTGTTTTGCCTTTTTTCATATTTTCCACTCCTTCAGTCTTTATAGCATTCCTACATTCTTAGTAGTTTTCTTATTGTGCTTCCTTTTGAGTCTTGAATTATAACTCTTCAGTCAGTTAATTATCACCTCTTCCCCAATGTCATCATGTTACTGCAATGTCTTTTTCTGTGTTTCAGACAGATAGTGAGCAGGTACTGCTAGCCCTCTCCAGAGTTCCCATTAATTGTGTCAACCCAGAAGCAGGAAAGGAAATTTCTGATTTCGTTAAAATGACTGTGCAATCTGTAATTGCTGTTAAGAATGTCTGAAAAGGATTTTTAAGAATTTACATCAATTGTTTGAATATAAAACAACATACAAGGTTACGGGAAACAGAAAGGAAAATAGTGTTAATGATGCTCATTTAGGGAGGCAGTGCAGACAAGATGGGCCAAATCTTGTCCTTAACAGGTCTGTGATTTTGTAAAGTTTCAACAACCTTATTGAAAAGGTATGGGGAGAAGGTAAATTGGTCAGGGGAGTAGAGTGATAAGTAAATGGGTGAGATGTTAGAGTCCCAGGTAGAATGTGAGGGAGCAGGGCACCAGGTAGACGAGGGATGTAAGGGATGATGAGTAAGGGGCTAGAGTTTCAGGGTCTGAGATGGGTGAAGGGTTTAGGGTGGGACTGGAGGGAGTTTAATTGGGTCCAAAAGGTATGGAACAGGAGGGAGTCCGGTAGGGTTGTGGGAATGTCAGATTGGGAAGGTGTCTGTTCTGGTCAGAGGGAACTGAAAACAAAAAATGCTGGAAATCACAGTGGCTCAGGCAGCATCCACAGAGAGAGAGCAAGCTAACATTTCGAGTCCTGATGACTCTTCATTAGAGGTGACGTGAAGTGTGCAGTGGGCAGCATTTACGCAATAGTGAGGGTTGGAACGCTGGTCAGACAGAAATTGGTTTTGGGTTGGGGGGGTTTATCAAAAAGGTCAGGGGTATCAGTAATGTCAGGGGAGGATGTACGGCAGTCTTTTATCCCTCTAACCTTTTTTGGGGAAACATCCATGTAAGATCTGGCCTTTTGTGATTGTCTCATCCTGAGCACCTAGCAGCCTCAATATACCTTTATTTCCAAAGGTGCATGACAATTTACTCTGCTGGTTCTTCTATACAAACCTCCATTGATTGGAATCTAACAAAGGAATCTAAGCTGCGTCTGTAGATTCCCACTGTTATCTGTGAATGCTGTACATGTGAGGTACAGTCTAACAATTTCCTGGCACTTACACAGTCATGGGTTGTCAGTAGTTTGATAACATGGAAAGGAAGAAAGATCTGCACCTCCATAAAAAATTTCATGTCCTCATTATGTCTCGAAGTGCTTTCCAATGAAATACCTTTGAACTTTATATGCTGTTGTAATATAAGAATACAACAAACACTGCGCTCCCAAATGCAGTATATGACAGGTCATGTTTTATGTTTCTATAAATAGATGGAGTGATCTTCCTTTGTAATAAAGGTTGACAGCATTCACTATGGAAGATTAAACTGACAAATTGGGAGAGAAGTAAAGTTTCTAATACCCTATCTTTGATAACTTGCTAGCAGGTTCTCAGAGCTTCATATGCACCAGCTATTGGCAAGAAACCATCATCAAAGCTGTCCCCTACTCCTCCACACCCCTCTCCCCTTTGTGTTCAAAACTCCACGATTGTTTCGGAACTTCTAAGTCCAGCTGAGTTATGGCATTTTAATTTTGTGTGCTAAATTTTAATTTTACATTTTAAATTTTAAATAGATTAACATTTATTTTATTTCCTGACAAATATCGATAATGTGCTGTGAGGTGTGAAGTTGGTGGTTTACAGGGTGAGTATGCCAGTGAGCTGTGATGGTCAACCTTCCCGAAGCCTTGGTCTACTGATGCAAGTTAGATGCACAAGTAAAGGAGGGAAAGAAATGAACATGGACATCAATTAAAGAACTGCAATTAAAAAATAAATCACATATTGAAAAAGAAAAACACATATGGAAATAATTAACTGCTGCACCTGATAAGTAAAATACAACTACATAGAAAGTGAAGCTTAACATTTAGATTTTAATTAAACATAGACAAACCACTAAATTCTCATCACTTAGTCATTTGTTCATATTTTATTATATACAAAGCATGATAATCTTTCTAAGTATTAACTGCAATAAAATGCCTCCTTAAAATTGCTGTTTGGAGCAATGTGCCCACCTTGTGATCACAATTTGACCTTCATAGTGGAACTAATCAGTGTGATCTAAAGAGAAAGAGTTCAGGGATCCAAACCTTCTTGTTTATCATGCTTTGGAGATGTCAGTGTTGGACTGGGGTGGACGAAGTTAAAAATCACACAACACCAGGTTATAGCCCAACAGGTTTATTTGGAAGCAGTAGTTTTTGGAGCGCTGCTCCTTCATCAGGTGGTTTCTTTGAATTCTTTGAATTATTCTGATTCAACTGGAGCATACAGCACAAATGCTATATTTTATCACATAGTGTGTTTTTCATTGTGGGCTGTTTCTTTCAAAAACGTGGGTGAGAGTGAATTGTGACTAATCATCAGAATTTACAAACATCTGATGAAGGAACAGCGCTCCGAATGCTTATGCTGCCAAATAAACCTGTCGGACTATAACCTGGTGTTGTGTGATTTTTAACTTTCTTGTTTGTTGTTCTCACTACCTGCTCTCTGGGGTTTCAGAGTTGTTGAGTGGAGGAGTAAATGTCAATCAAATCAAGTTATCTGTTTAAAGCTGCAACTTATTTGATAACAAGATTGCAAAGATTTGAAAATAATCCTTTTTAACATCTATTCAATTGGTTCAGGGAAGTTATTTACCTGCTGAGCTTCAACTTGTATTACAAACCCCAACAGTGAATAACAAAGTCACATGTGCAGACATTATTTGAATCAAATACAGTTCCTGAACAGTACAATTGCTGATTCAACTGGAGCATACAGCACAAGTGCTATATTTTATCATATGGTGTGTTTTTTCATTGTGTGCTGTTTCTCGTGAAAATGTGGGTGAGAGTGAATTGTGACTAATCATCAGAATTTGCAGCCATGTGACGGTTGTTTTTAATTTCAGGTTCCCTTTTATGTGGACAAATTATTACTAAAATAACATGAATGTTTTGGAAAGTCTCAACAAATTAAGTATATTTTTGTAAGAAAGGAAAATGATAATTAGACATCGTATGAGTAGACATCCAGGAATATGATGAACCAAATGTGTCAATATTTTAGCCACAATTGTCCTGATCTTAATTGGCAGGAGGTGGCTCAGTGATTAGCACTGCTGCCTCACAGCGTCAGGGCCCCGGGTTCAATTCCAACTGACTGTCTGTGTGGAGTCTGCACATTCTCCCCATGTCTGCATGTGTTCGCTCTGGGTGCTCTGGTTTCCCCCCACAGTCCAAAGATATTCAGATTATGTGGGTTGGCCACATTAAGTTGTCCCTAGTGTCCAGGAATGTGCAGGCTTGGCTGCATTAGCCATGGGAAATGCAAGGTTACAGGGATAGGGTAGGGTGATAGGTCTGGACGGACTGCTGTTCAGAGAGTCAGTGTGGACTTAGAGTCATAGAGATGTGCAGCACAGAAACAGACCGTTCGGTCCAAATCATCCATGCTGACCAGATATCCCAACCCAATCTAGTCCCACCTGTCAGTACCTGGCCCATATCCCTCCAAACCCTTCCTATTCATATACCCATCCAGATGCCTTTTAAAGGTTGCAATTGTACTAGCCTCCACCACTTCCTCTGGCAGCCAATTCCTTGTCTTTCCAAATACATGTACATCCTGAGAGACAGGATATACATGTCTTTAGAAAGGCAAGGACTGATTTGGGATAGTCAGCATGGCTTTGTGCATGGGAAATCATGTCTCACTGACGGGCTGAATGGCCAGCTGCCAAACTGTAGGAATTCTATGGTGCTTCTGAATAGACCTGATGGCTTTAATGAGATTGCACAAGTCAACCATACCTCATGCCTATTTAGACATGTACATTAATAAACATGTCCATTGATGCATTGATATTACCGATTGAATGCATATTCCTGGCAGACAAGGGACAAAAGATCATTCAGGAGGCCTGAGTGAAGAAATGAAGCATAGAAATCACAAAAACTGGAGACACGTTTCAACATGTCCCCATCTGCAGTAAATCAATGTGAATTTCATTAATAACAAAGGATGAAGAGGCAGGTCAAGCACTACAGTTCAGGAATGATAAATGATATTGTGTCTCTGCCATACTTACATTTGTTAATTACATACTGTGAGGATCTAATAAGTTCTTAAGCAAGGAAAAGATACATTGAACATGAAGCAATGCCATTGTTTAGGTTTCCCTTAAATCTGGTATTACAAAGAACAAAGAACAATACGGCACAGGAACTGGGCCTTTCACCCATGAAGTCTGCACTGACATATTATGCCTTTCTAAACTAAAAACATTTTGCCTCTACTTGGTCCATATCCCTCTAATCCCTGCCAATTCATTTATTTGTATTGATGTCCCTTAAACATTGCTATTGCATCTGCATCTACTACGTCCTCATGCATTTCAGATACTTACCACGCTCTGTGAAAAATGTTGTCTATCATTTCTCCTTTAAACTTTCCTCCTCTTATCTTAAAGCTATCTACCCTAGAAATTGACATCTCTACTCTGGGAAAAAGACTCTGACTACATGTTTCATCCATGCCTCTCATAATTCTGTAACCTTCTATCAGGTCACCTGTCAGTCTCAACTGTTTAAGTGAGAAGAAAACAACTTTGTCCAATCCTCCTGTTAGGGTGAAAGGAAAGGCTGGTAGGTATAGGGAATGCTGGATGACTAAAGAAATTGAGGATTTGTTAAAGAAAAAGAAGGAAGCATATGTCAAGTATAGACAGGATAGATCGAGTGAATCCTTAGAAGAGTATGAAGGCATTAGGAGTATACTTAAGTGAGAAATCAGGAGAGCAAAAAGGGGACATGAGATAGCTTTGGCAAATAGAGTTAAGGAGAATCCAACAAGGTTTTTACAAATACATTAAGGACAAGAGGGTAACTCGGGAGAGAACACAGCCCCTCATAGATCAGCAAGTTGGCCTTTTTGGGGAGATGCAGGAGATGGGGCAGATACTAAACAAGTATTTTGCATCAGTACTTACCGTGAAAAAGGACATGGAAGATATAGGCTATAGGGAAACAGATGGTGACATCTTGAAAAATGTCCATATTACAGAGAAGGAAGTGCTGGCCGTCTTGAAACACATGAAAGTGGATAAATCCCCAGAACCTGATCAGGTGTACCCTAGAACTCTGTGGGAAGCTAGGCAAATGATTACTGGGCGTCTTGCTGAGATATTTGTATGTTCAATACACAGGTGTTCAATAGTCACAGGTGAGGTGCCAGAAGACTGGAGGTTGGCTAAGGTGGTGTCACTGTATAAGAAAGGTGGTAAGGACAAGCCAGGGAAATATAGACCAGTGAGCCTGACGTCAGTGGTGAGCAAGTTGTTGGAGGGAATCCTGAGGGACAGGATGTACATGTATTTGGAAGGGCAAGGGCTGATTAGGGATAGTCAACATGGCTTTATGCATGGGAAATCATGTCTCACAAACTTAATTGAGTTTTTTGAAGAAGTAACAAAGAGGACTGATGAACCGCAGAGCAGTAGATGTGATCTATATGGACTTCAGTAAGGCGTTCAACAAGTTTCCCATGGGAGACTGGTGAGCAAGATTAGATCTCATGGAATACAGGGAGAACTAACCATTTGGATACAGAACTGGCTCAAAAATAGAAGACAGAGGGTGGTGGTGGAGGCTTGTTTTTCAGACTGGAGGCCTGTGACCAGTGGAGCGCCACAAGGATTGGTACTTTTCATCATTTATATAAATGGTTTGGATGTGAGCATAAGAGGTATAGTTAGTAAGCTTGCTGATGACACCAAAATTGGAGATGTAGTGGACAGTGAAGAAGGTTACCTCAGATTACAACAGGATCTTGATCAGATGGGCCATTAGGCTGAGCATAGCAGACGGAGCTTAATTTCGATAAATGTGAGGTGCTGCATTTTGGGAAAGCAAATCTTAGCAGGACTTATACACTTAATGGTAAGGTCGTAGGGAGTGTTGCTGAACAAAGAGACCTTGGAGTGCAGGTTCACAGCTCCTTGAAAGTGGAGTCACAGGTAGATAGGATATGAAGAAGGCGTTTCCTTTATTGGTCAGAGTATTGAGTACAGGAGTTGGGAGGTCATGTTGCGGCTGTACAGGACATTGGTTAGGCCACTGTTAGAATATTGCATGCAATTCTGGTCTCCTTCCTGTAGAAAGGATGTTGTGAAACTTGAAAGGGTTCAGAAAAGATTTACGAGGATGTTGCCAGTGTTGGAGGATTTGAGCTACAGGGAGAAGTTGAATATGCTGGGGATGTTTTCCCTAGAGCCTCGGAGGCTGAGGGGTGACCTTATAGAGGTTTATAAAATCATTAAGGACATGGATAGGATAAATAGATAAGGACTTTTCCCTGGGGTGAGGGAGTCCAGAACTAGAGGGCATAGGTTTAGGGTGAGAGGGGAAAGATATAAAAGAGACCTAAGGGGCAACTTTTTCATGCAGAGGGTGGTACACGTATGGAATGAGCTGCCAGAGGAAGTGGTGGAGGCTGGTTATATTGCAATATTTAAGAGGCATCTGGATGGGTATATGAACAGGAAGGGTTTGGAGAGATATGGGCCTGGTGTTGGCAGGTGGGACTAGATTGGGTTGGGATATCTGGTCGGCATGGACGGGTTGGACCAAACGGTCTGTTTCTGTGCTGCATATCTCTATGTCTCTGTGACTCTATGACTCTATACTCTGCGGTATCTTCTGACAATCCTCTTCACGCTCCACAGCTCCCCCAGTCTTTGTGTCATCTGCAAACTTACTAATTAGACCATCTACATTTTCCGCCAAATCATTTATACATATTATAAACAACAGGGAGCCCAGTACTGATCTCTGAGGAATACTAGTAGTCACAGATGTCCAGTCAGAAAAACATTCTTCTGCCGTTCTGTATCCATCTTACCAACTCACTACAGATTCCATGTGACTTCACCTTCTGTATCAGCTTGCCTGTGTCAAAGACCATGCTAATGTCCATCCATTAAACATCCATTGCCTTTCCCTCTTCAATCATCTTTCTCACTTCCTCAAAAAACTCAATCAAGTTTATAGAAAACAAGCTTCCCTGCACAAAACCATGCTGCCTATCACGAAATCCATATTCTTCCAAATTTGAGTAAATCCTGTCCCTAAGAATCTTCATCAATAATTTCCCAACCACTGATGTAAGGCCCTCTGGCCTGTAATTTCCTGAATTTTCCCTGTTGCCCTTCTTAAACAAAGGAATAACATTGGCTATTCTCCAGTATTCTGGAACCTCTCCTGCAACTAAAGAAGATTCAAAGATTTTGTACAAGTCCCAGGCAATTTTCTTTATATTCGTCAAGGGCTCTGTGTGTCTTCAGTTCCTAAACTTAATGTATTTCTTCTTTTTCTTTTGATCACACTCATGAATTCTCTTGTCATCCAAGGTTCCTGAATCTTATCCTTGTCTTATCCCTGCCATCCTTATCCTTCACTTTCACAGGAACATGATAGTCCTCAACTCTAATCAACTGCTTTTTCAAAGATTCCCAATTACTAGATGTGGATTTACCCTCAAACAGTGACCCCAGTCTACATTACCCAGTTCCCTCCTAATATTGTGCAGTTAGCCTTCCCCAATTTAGTACTTTCACACAAGGACTATTCATATCCTTATCCAGAAGTAACTTAAAGCCGATGAAATCATGGCTTTTCCCAAAATGCTTCCCACTGAAACTTTGATCACCTGGTTAGGCCCATTCCTCAATACCACATCTGGTATGACCCCTTCCCCAGTTGGACTATTTACATGTTGCTTCACAAGATCCTCCTTTATACATGTAACAATGCTTCCCCCCCCAACCCCGTCATCTGGGCCTTGACGCTAACTGAGTCCCAGTCAACACAGGGGAATTTAAAATCACATCACCAATCCTGTTGTTTTTACATTTTTCCACAATTTATCCATATATCTGTTCCTCAATCACCACTGGCTGTTGGGAGGCCCATAGTACAACTCCATCAACGTGATTGCATCCTTCCTATTCTTGGCATCTAACCTTATGGCCTTGCTGGATGAGCCCTCAAAGGCATCCTCCCTCAGTACGGCTGTGATATTCTCCCTACTAATTAACACAACTCCCTCACCTCTTTTACATCGCTCTCTATCGTGCCTGAAACATCTAAATCTTGGAATGTTAACGTGCCAGTCTTGCCCCTCTCTTAACCAAGTCTCTGTAATAGCTACAATATCACTGTTATAGGTATTAATCCAAGCTCTAAATTCATCTGCATTATCTATTATACTCCTTATATTAAAACAAATACACTTCAGACCACTTGTTCAATGTGTTCAATGACCGTGTTCAATGACCTCTCCCTGTCTGTTCTTCCTCTTGGTCTTACTGACCTTAGGCTCTAACTCCTTTTTGGCCATTTCACTTTCTGACTTAAGTGTGGAAAAAAAAGTCTAACTGATCTTTTTGTTTGTGAGAAGTGAATCATAGAAAGGACTACAAAGGCTACAACAATACAAATAATTATTTCTATTCATTAGGTGCCTTTACTGCCACAGGACATCCCAATGTGCATCAGAGGAGCATTATAAAATTAGTTGTGACACCAAGAAACAGAAGTAAATGTTAGGGCTGATGGGCAAAGTCTTGGCCGATAAGGTAGGTTTTAAGCAGTATCCTAAATGAAAGCAAGGAAGGCAGGGATGGGAAGAGGCGAAGGGAGGGCATTCAGTTTGGGGGCCTTGGCATTGCTAAGTGGAGCCTAGAGCAATTAAAACTGTATATGTTCAAGAGACCAGAATTACATGAGTATGAATATCTCAGAGGGTGGTGAGGAGGGAGGAGATTACAGACATAGGAAAGGAGGAGTGAGGCTAAGGTGGAATTTGAAATTCAGGACAAGAGTTTTATAATCATGAATGTGCCTTGACTGGAGTGTATGTAATTCAGTAAGTATTGGCTGATAGGAGAACTGGACTTGGTGCAAGCTTGTGTTTTGATATTTGGCAGTAGAGCTTAAGATAGCAGTAAGTTTGCAAATGTTGGAATGCATGTGACCAGCCAGGATTGCATTTGAATGGTTGATCACGAGGACCTGACCTTTAATTTAACATTTTGCCCTTTGTCTTTCTTTTTGACGAATGCAGCTTGCCAGAGGATAATAATAACCCTGTTACCATCAGATTTAAAACACTTGCAAAACCAGTTTTACAGAATTAAGAGGGTGGGAAAATTGTAACTGTACATTCCTTACAGATATTTTAGTTAATACATCCTTCATAGTTTCTAATAAATCTTGCGTAACCCTGGCCATGTTAAAGTAATTAAATGTAAGTATTACGTCAAGTGCTGATCATAAATATGTTAAAGGAACTTTTGGGATTTAGGTTTTTTTAATCAAAAATGCAGAGCTTTTGTCAATATCTCTCTCATGATCCTTTTGTGTTGATGGTAGATTTCAACATCAACATATGAATCCTGCTGTTTACAATCAAACTGAGCAGTTGGTCACTAATACTCATGCTTATCTCATCAAATTGTTAGACGATTATTAACAAATTCTGATTTAAATCATAACACTGGCTGTTACATTAACCCAGTCATCTCATTTCCTGCTTTACAGAGAATTGCCATGTTAAATTAGGAGCACGTTGCAACCTCCTGTTTTAGAAATTTTCCAAATGGGTTTTCCAATAATCCAATGCACATCATGAATAACTGATTTGGGAACACTGCCCCTATTCATTCCTGATTTTAAGGTGCTGATTCTTGCTGTGGTAAGTCATAGAGTCATAGAGACCTACAGCATGGAAAAGAGACTTTTTGGCCCATCATGTCCATGACAGTCAATAACAACCATCTAGCTATTCTAATCTCCCATAGCCTTGTATTCCCTGACATCGCATTAATTGTCCTTAAATGTTGTGAGGTTTTCAGCCTCTACCACCCTTACAGGCAGTGTGTTCCACCACCACCCTCTGGGAGAAGAAGCTTTTCCCCACATCTTTTCTAAATCTTCTGTTCCCTATTGTAATCTATATTCCCTGGTCATTGATCCTTACTATTAAGGGAAACATCTCTTCCTGGCTACCTTACTGATGCCCCCCATAAGGTTCCACAGATGCTGCCAATCCTGCACTAGTGAACCCAATTGTCTCTCCCATTTTTAAACAAGTGTGTAAGATTTTCAGCAACTGTCTCCCCCCACCCTTCGCTCAACTTACCCTCAACCAGGCTGAGTAAATATTGTCCTTGTCTTCAATCAGTACTGTACAGAAAATAGCAGCCCAATGAGGTACAGACATTAATGGACCAAAGGGATCCAGATTGATCAATCATCAGAAGTAACAGCACCAGCCAACAAAACCATCATAAAATGGAAGGTCAAAAATCATATGACACCAGGTTACAGCCCAACAGGTTTAATTGAAAACACAAGCTTTCAGAGCCTCGCTCCTTCTTCAGGTGTTAGCAAAGAACCGGGGTAGAGGAACAAAATTCAAAAACAATGATGTTAAAATTTTATGCAATCTTAATTCAAGCACATTTAAAATAACAGATTCAGGTGAAGTTTCCATCTCATAAGAAAAAAAGGAGCTTTAGCATAAATAAGGCTGCTACAATATGTGAGAGGGAAAAGGAAAGATGGACAGGCTGAGATTCCATTCTCTCAAAAAACAGATCTGAGCAGCGAGAATTCAGAACAACAGAGCTGCTGAGGGAGAATAATGTGGGTTTCTTTTAAGGAGCAGCTTGATAAGTAGATAAGAACCGCCCCCCCACCCCCCACTCAAAATCAGCTTTTGACTGTGGAACTTCATCTCTATGCCACGTGCTTCCACCTTCATAGCATTATCTGACTTTATTCCTGCTTATCTGCTGCTGAAACCATCATCCATGTTCTGTTATCTGAATATTTGGTTATTCCAATCACTGCTGACTGTCCTTTCACCTTCCACTCTCCATGAATTTATGCTCATCCAAAACTTTGATTCTTATAATCCTAATTTAGAACAAGTCCTATTTACCAAATGACATACACTGGCTCCTGAAGCATGCCTCAATTAAAAAATGGTCAACTCTGTCTTCTTATCATTCAATATCCTTGCTTTTCCTTATGTCTACAACCTCCTTCAGTTCATTAGCCCTGCGAGATATATTGTTTCTCCAATTCTTGTTTCTAGCATATTGTGTTTTCATTACTCCATGTGCCTTCAGCAATAAGTTCTGGAATTTTCTCTTCAAACCTCAGTCTCTCTCACTCTTCCTTTTAAGGTGCTCCTTAAATCTGTATCATTGACCAATTTTTTTTATTTATCTGCCCAATTAGCTCTTCATGTGACTCGGTGTTGGATTTTGTTTGATAACACTGCTGTGAAGTGCCTTGGGACGTGTTGCTGCACTAAAAGCACTAAATTAATGTGAGTTCTTGTTGTTATTATTAATTTCTTGAGCATCATACCCAGTATGACTTTCTGTCAGAGGTCTGGAGGGTGTCCTACAACAGGCAAGGTGAGCTCTCTGAGAATATGTATGTCTCATGATGGGGTCTGTGTATAATCATGCTCTGAGGATCTTAAACTCTCTCTGTGTCTGTGTAGGTTTCCATGGGGTACTCTAATGCTCTTCAGAGGGGCAGTGTGGACTTGATGGGCCAAATGGTCTGCTTTCACATTGTAGGGATTTTATGATTTTATCATCCCCAACCACAACAAAGACAGCCAGACGACCACACAACGATCATCATAAGCACAGCAAGGTCATTGAATGAACAAACTCTGTTTGGTGATCCCCTTCCAAACTTTGAGGTCCACCAGTTAAATAGAAGATTCAAACCATGAGAAGTATGAACCCACCATCAGTGTCTGCGATAAAAGCTCAAAGGTTTTCCACTTGGTCCATGTGAATCAAAGTGTCTCTTTTATTATATCAGCGCCAATAAAACATGCCATGCCTTTACAGGTTGTAAAAAAAGTAAGGGGGCTACATTTCTTTACCCCAAGTGAACTAGCTTGGCTCTCTCAACTCCTGCTGGATGGTGGTTGTGCCCATTTTGTGATGGCCTAGGGACAGATGCCCCGCCAGGACTTCACTTGCCTTTCCTTGCTTCATATTGACTGACAAAAGATCAGAAATTTTGGGTAAAGTTTTCTACGTGAATTACTGTTGTAATGTGGCCGAGATTCTGACTGACTTCCCTTTCTGTTTTTCCAGAATTTTTGTGCAACTGAGGGAAATTTTTTGAAAAAGACAATCAGTAAGAAGTGGAAGCTGAAACCATTGCCCGTTTTATTTCCACAATTTTAGACAGGGGATAAAAATCTTTTCCTTCACTTGTCATTTTATCATCAGTTCGTACAATTCCCAAATGTGTGATTGATCCAATTTTTTTTTGTTTTGCAATCCTCTGTGAGGAAGTTTGTCAGCTGTGTCAGTGTGAAGGGAAACAAGCTCCTTCCCACTATGTAAAGGAGGAAACTCTTGGTTACACGAAGTGATTTGCATGCAAGCTCTGTGTAGGCAAGCGTTCTTGTGTCGTCTGGTTTGATGCAACCAATGATTAAGGTTGTGCTGTCACTTTCTGGCAAGACATTGGGTTCTATTGCAGAACTAACAGCCAGATAATTAATGACTTGAAACTGAGAACATAGCACAGTGAAACCATCAATTACAATACGAAAACTCCCCCAACCTCATACTATTTTAAGTAAATAGTTCTCAGGCTGAATTTTACCAAAATTCGGCTAAGTGGCCTTTTTTTGGTGAATTCCATGGAGAGATTCTGTCTGTGAACCCTGCTGAGTATCCTGGTCTTTTTCCCCGAATGGCCTCATTCGCTATCCAGTGTACCATGCCATGGCACCCTGTTTGTCGTGATCGCCCCCTTGCCACAGGCAGAAGTACCAGCCATTGCCAGGAACCTCTGGGGTGCCTTGGCACCATCACCATCTTTACTGGTAGTCCTCAGCTATCCTGCGTGGTTCCTGTCATTTGTCCCAGATGAGTGGGGCAGAGGCACATTGGCACCCCGTTTCACAGACAAAACTTTGCTGCCCTTGGAGTGTGCCCTGAGATTGATGGAGGCCCAGAGTCAATAGCAGTGACCTGCCAGGTTATTGCTTTGACTTTCGTTGTTGGGAACTGCTTTATGTAGGTTTGTTCCAGCAATTGGGTGAATGGAAACTGCTTATCAATAAGGTGAGATATGAAACAATGAGGATGCTAAAGAATACTAATGCATGCAAATAAACCTCTCACCACTCGCTGGCGACAATCCCGTCTGTTGAATCTTTCATCTGTTTGATGAAAGACTCAACAGACAATCAAGGTATTTTTCAATGTATAATTTCAGTTACATCACACTGTACATCTTTGCTATAAATTCTGTGTCTTAGGATTGAGTCTTCCACTATCACCTGGTGAAGGAGCGATGCTCGTGTGCTTCCAATTACACCTGTTGGACTATAACCTAGTGTTGTGTGATTTTTAACTAAGAAAATATGTTGTTTAACTCTTGATGGCGGAGAGACACTCAGAGAGAGATTACCTGATTCTCCCTACTTTCTTGCCAATGCCCACATCGCACAAGTGCTGGGACAATTCCAGCCTTGTGGCTAGTCGGTAATTTGAGTCAGTTCCGAAAGAGGGTCGCTCAATCTGAAACTTTGGTTTCTCTCCAGGTCTGCTGCCAGACCTGCTGAGCTTTTCCATCAATTTCTATTTTTGTTTGTAGTTTGAATTGAAGTTTGTTGACTGAAGGTAAATACTAGAGTGTTTCAGGTTTATCTAGTAAGTACACATACCAGCAAAACACATGAAACAAATATATGATACTTTAAAACAAATGAGATTATTTGGTAAACTCTGTTCACTGGCTTCTAAACGCAAGTCACAATGAAAGGGAAAGGCTCTTTCTCATGATTTGCACGCAATCTATTTATTACAACATTGCCAGGTGATTCTCCAGCTCAACCCTTCACCAAACATTGACAATTTGGCCATCATCTTCTGATAAGTGCATCTATAATCTGTCTATTGTGCTGCAAAGGTTAAAATAAACAACCTTAAAATAAATGACCTTATATTGTGCTGTCCTTGTGGGTGAAAACACTTCCTAATGTAGTGTGACTTGTTAAACAATGCTGGAATGATAACACAAAAAAAATTGCAGATGCTGGGAATCTTAACCAAAAACAGGAAGTGCTGGAGAAATTCAGCAGGTGTGATAGCATCTGTGGAGAGAAAACCGAATCAACTTTTTGAGTCCAGTGACCCTTCTTTAGAACTGCCTGGAATGATGTTTCTGTTAATAGACTAGTAATCCAGAGACCATTCTGTGATGCTAACACAGCAGGAAGAGAATTCAAGCTCAATTAACTAAATAACTTTGAAATACAAGCAAGTATCGGTAATGGTTAGAGGAAACTACCAGGTTTCCTTAAATCGCATCAGAGCAATTAATATCATTTAGGAGTTGAAATCTACTGTCCTGAACTACAGTGTATGCAATTTCAGAGTGTCAGCAATGGGGTTGACTCTGTTCTTCAAGAGTACCTTCCTTGGCAACAGTCAGGATTTACTTGGAAAGTACCTCTTAACTGGTTCAAGTTTTTGGCGAAAGTCCACCTGTTAAACAGGTCAGTAGTAAAAACTAAGTAACAAGCAGAATAAAGAGGTGCTGGATCTACAAAGAATGCGATTAAAATTCTATAGCCATCTTTTGCATTCAACGGCAGGACATATGAATCAAATACACTTAAACTAACTTTCCTGCTCCTCGGATGCTGCCTGAACTGCTGTGTTCTTCCAGCACCACTAATCCAGATCCTAAGGGGTAATGTCTTTCCTGCCTTTTACTTTCACACACAGAACAGACGGCTTATTATTCTTAGCTTTTTTACATGATCATGCCCATTCAACTGATGTTCAGTGTTGACCCCTGGGGGATTGAAAACTTAAATCTGCATCCCCACATTCCCCACCATCACCTATGCTCCCACACCCACTGACCTCCACCCTGTAACAAGCTCTGTCAATAGTGACATGGCATTGATAGAACAAGGAGCAAGCCATTTGCTATAGACTGCCAATGTTCAGCTCTATGTGAGCAATAGAGTTGAAATAGTTCATTTAAAGGAACTTTAATGAAATTTATCTGAGAATGGTGGTGGTGGGGAAAAGTACATAAATTGGAAATGGTGGTGCCTCTGAAGGTCAGTGTGGGGGTGGTTATGCCTGTTCTTGCTAACGTTTAGGTGGTGCAATAATTGTTACCTAGAGAAATTAATTTGATTCTGATTTCAGATCTGGTTCCTCCTAGACTGAAGAAAATTAGGTAAATTCCCATGTGAATCCCCATGTTCTATTCAGACTCACAAACCAATAGTAAATAGGAAAAGGAGATGTCATTTGATCTGGTGTCAATAACTATTTTTCACAATTATGAAACAGTGATCTTAAGAAACAAATGTAGGAAGTCAGCATCAGTGGTAAAACTCAAGCACTGGTGTACATTCAGTAAAGGGCACTACTGTCTGCATTAAAATGTCAAGTGTTTGAGTCACACTCAATAATGGCATTTCAATTCGTTACTAAGAAGATGCTGAACTGTCGCAAATACTCATTGTTTCAGAGTGATGTTTTACTCTCTGCCTTCTAAAATGGGCATAAAAGATACATAGTACTATTTATATAAAGAGCCAATACATCCTTGTGACCACACTTTTATTCTCTCTGCAAATATCACTCAAATAGATGATAGAAGCAGGAGGAGGATATTCAGCCCGAAAAGCCTGCTGCATCATTACCTTCCCCAGCAGACCATCTGCCTCAATGCCTTATTCCCATGCTATCCCCACATCCCTTAACGTGATTAGTAACTAGAAAGCTCCTAGTCTTTGTCTTGAGCTTACTTATTGTCTAAGCATCTGCATCCTCACAGGCAGTGAATCCCAAAGATTCACCCCCCTCAGTGCAAAGTGGCTCCTCCTCATCTCAGTCCTAAATGGCTTGCCTTTTACTCTGAGATTGCGTACCCTGGTTCTCGACCCCACAACCAGGGGAAACACCCTTTTTGCATCTTCCCTGTCGATCCCTTTAAGATATTTATACGTTTCTGTAAGATTACTTCTCATGATCTGGTCATCTATCTCTTTGCTGCTTGTGGGAGGTCACCATGTGTCAATCTGATGCTGCTTTACCCACATCACAGCGATGACTGCCCATCGCGTAATGATGAAGAGTTTTGGTTGGTTTTGAAAGGTGTCAGGTTGGATAAGTTTGTTGCTTGCATATCCACATCACATTTTTTTTTCTAACTAACAAGGCCAAAATGAAAATTTTGCAAAGCTAAGGGATTACAAAAATGGATTTTGCTGTTAATTAAAACAATGAAAAAGTGTATTTTTCTGAACAAGCTTTAAATGAGATGACTGATTTATTTACTTACTTTCTTGACCCCTGTCGAACATTGACCCAATGAGCGAGATATCTGACATTGTTTTTGTTTACTCTAGTGGAGAATATCTATCCACATACTTGATATAGTCATCTGGAATATTCCAGAAAGGTCTCCAACATTCAGGAGCGATCGTGACTTTGTTGTGTATTATTCTTGAAGAGAACTGAGTGATTTTACGAGTGAAGGGATTATGCCCGAAACCTCGTTTCTCCTGCTTATTGGATGTTCCTGACCTGCTGTGCTTTTCCAGCCCCGCATTCTCGACTCTGATTTCAAACTATGCAAAGAATTGAAGGTTGTATCTTGATACATTTTGATAATACTCTGAGAGAGCATATTGACTCTGACCCACGAGCTGTATGTTGACAACCCTGTTATTTGCATTATCTTCCAATTCTGGTGTTGACTGAAGCATTGATTGATTGATGATGATTGGCTGAGTGCTTAAGGTATTTTCTGGTTTACTTTTGTGTCCAAGTTGATCAGAACCTCTGAACATATTTACATTTTTCATGTCTTTACATCTTTTTCTTTCTATAATCAATTTTACTGGAACATGTTTAATATTTAATAACTCTAATAACCAAGAAATCAGGGCTGAATTTGTTGGCTGAGTCTCAGTTTTGACAAGCTTCATGTATGGTTTCTTTCTCTGATGCCTAGCACATTTTCTTGAGCTAGGCAAAAGTGAAGACTGCAGATGCTGGAAATCAGAGTCTAGATTAGAGTGGTGCTGGAAAAGCACAGCAGGTCAGGCAGCAGCCAAGGAGCAGCTGCCATCCCAACCTTGTGTCATTAACTACTCAACCTGATTAGTGTTAACCTGATTTTCCGTTGTGTCTTAGTTGGAATAACTCACCATTGCCCTGGTATCCTGAAAGGGCTGCCATCCCTGGCACTGGTGCCAACTTTAAAAGGCCATTATGCCCCTGGACAAGGACTTTCAGTCTGGAGCTGCACTGCACAGTTCCTGGCCTTTGCCGTGGACATGGCAAATGAGAGACATTTGGCACCTCACATTATGGACTGGCCCCTGGAGTTCCTGGTAGATTGCATGGTGCAGAGGATGACCATTACCATCCCCAGGACTGGTAGAGAAGACCATGGCACTGGATCCTCCCAACTGGCAAAGTGCAAAGACAAGGCACAGATGCTAAATGGCATCCAGGTAGATTCAAGGTGAGTGAGTATGAAGAGAGCAAGCCGGCTCCCCAGAGATGCAACCTGCAAGGTCTCCTTGAGGAGCAAAATTGCAATGATAGATGCCAGTGCTGCCCAAAGTGCTGCATGTCCTTTCAGCATCGGAGATGTACCATGATAATGCAGAAAGGCTGGCAAGTGTCTGATAGTAAGGTCCATGGATGTGGGGTGTGTGTGGCCACTGCCCATGGAGCCAACCTAAGGGGAGGTTCAGTCATGGAAGTGGTGAGCTGGAGACATCAGGTACCCACTCAGACTTTCATGGTGGGAATTCTCGTTTCCTCACCCTAACCCTAACCCTAACCCTAACCCTAACCCTAACCCTAACCCTAACCCTATCCCTAACCCTAACCCTAACCCTAACCCTAATTTCAAACACTCTACTCAATTTCTTACTAAATACTACTGGTAACAACCACATCAATCAGAAAGTATGTGGCATATGAGAATAGGTTGATAGTCTCCAACATGATCAAAGCTGAAGACTGCAGGACATTATCAATGAAGTGGTCTGATGGGCAGAATAATGGCAAGAGGAATTGAACCTGGGTGAGTGTGAGGTAATGCATTTGTGGAGGGCAAACAAGATACAGGAATATGCGAGAAATTGGTTTGAAACAGAGAATTCGAGAGAGAAGTAAGTAACTTATGGTACATGTCCATGGATCTTTGAAGATGACAGGACCCATAGATAAGGTGGTTAAAAAACAGTAAAGGTACTTAGACATAGTAAACGAGGGTCCATAAGCATTGCTTCTGATTGGGACAAAGGTTAACTTTGGGGTGGCCACAACATTAAAGCATGGATGCAGAGCTGCATGAACTAGTACAGTTTCATTAATGTCATTTTGCACCAATGTTTTGGTCATCCAGCCAACAGACGTAATAGACATTGCAAAATGGTTAAAAAGAGATTTGGGATACTTTCCTTTGTCAGCTGAGGCACAGAATATAAAGGGGTTTGGGGTCCGTCCGTGAAGCATACAGGTCAGACTAATGCCAACAACATGTACTCAATTTCCATTCCAGACCTGGAACCTGCCTCTTGATCTGCTCCTGAGAGTTAAGGCAATTACAAACCACCAGTGATTTAAAAAAAAACTACCCAGAAAACTGGTTCAGGCTAAAGCATTATACAATCAGTAAATACTTACTATCAGGAAGAACACCGATGAACAAATGATAAAATAAGGGAAGGGAGGGTGTGTCACAACAAGTGTATTGTAGAACAATTCCGTAACCACATTACAGGAAATCAACTCAAGCTATTATAGAGGAGACTCACAAGGAGAATGCCAGGAATGAAGAATTTCAATGATGAGAAATGAGTGATTAAGATGTGTTTTCTATGGAACAGAGAAGGCCGAGAGGAGATTTAGTTGATATGCATAAAACTAAATGGGACCTAGAGACAAAGTGATACAAGGGGAATCTTTTCCCTTCAGTGGAGAGGTCAATACTGGGGACATTGTTTTAAGTAATGTTTGGAAGAGTTAGGACAGATTTAAAGGTAATTTCTATTTATTCAGAGAATTGTGGGGGTCTGCAACTCTGAAGAGGAAGTGGTTATTGTTTGGAGGGCAAGTGAGATTGAGTGTCAAGAGCGACATTGATGGAGGGAGTCAGAATACCACAGGATGATCATTGGTGGAGGGAGTCAGAGCTCAGAGGGATCATGGCTCATTGATAATGGGGGTGTAATAAAATCTAAGAAGGTGGGTTGTTGATACGGTGGGGGGAAGTTGGGCACAGTGAAGAGTAGGTTTCAATGAAAGACCCTGAAAGGATCAGGTAATGAAGAGGACACCATTGTCCATTCTGCTCCATTCATGAACACCATTTGTAGGTCCCAGGTTTCGACCACAAATCTTCATGTGACCACCAGGCCAATTCTTGACCTTTATTGCGAGGGTCCTGAAGTACAGGAATAAACTTGTTAAAGTTGTACAGAGTTTTGACACGGCCACATCTGTGGCTCAACACTTCAACTCCCCCTCCCACTCCACCAAGGATATGCAGGTCTTTGGACTCCTCCATCGCCAGACCACAACAACACGACGGTTGGAGGAAGAGCGTCACATCTTCCGCCTAGGAACCCTCCAACCACAAGGGATGAACTCGGGTTTCACCAGTTTCCTCATTTCCCCTCCCCCCACCTTGTCTCAGTCAAATCCATCGAATTCAGCACCGCCTTCCTAACCTGCAATCTTCTTCCTGACCTCTCCGCCCCCACCCCAGTCTGACCTATCACCCTCACCTTGACCTCTTTCCACCTATCACATTTCCGACGCCCCTCCCCTAAGTCCCTCCTCCCTACCTTTTATCTTAGCCTGCTGGACAAACTTTCCTCATTCCTGAAGAAGGGCTTATGCCCGAAACGTCGATTCTCCTGTTCCCTGGATGCTGCCTGACCTGCTGCGCTTTTCCAGCAACACATTTTCAGCTCTTTATCTTAGATGTGCGTTTATAAGGAAATGGGAATGATTATACAGCAAATGATGTTCATCTATCTAAAGGGAAAATGCAAGATCTATTATTGTTAGTTCATAATTGGTAGAATTATTTTAGTTGTTGGGATCCTGATATTAATACTTTAAAGCACAATACACACTGACTGGAATTCATGTCAATCATTTACTGGTAAGAACACCCTGAGGCCCCTGTTACTTGAAATATTTCCCTTGAAGGTTCTCTGCCAGTATTGTGTTCTGCTTTAAGGTGTGATATGAGATTCATGTTTATAGTTTCGACTGTAACACACGGGGAGGATCAGCTCACTGCAGCAAAAGCAAAGAAGAACAACAAACAAAACTGTTGTCAGTATGTTTGTTTTGTATAAGGCATTAAATCAAATAATATTTGAAGCTGCTTAAATTTTAAGGATAAGAATATATAGGAGTGGAAATCCATCTGGTCTGGAGTATAGCCCAGCCAAAACTGGGTCTTAGATTTAATTGTTCAATTTTTTTACAAGAGTTGCCAGTACCTATTGCAGCCCTCAGACAGTTTCCATATTTCAGAACAGAAGCGTTGTGCTGTGTGTCTCACTGGCAGTCACTCAAAGAAGATTATGGTGGGCTATAGGGGTAAAAGGTGGGGGTGGGGGGGAGGGGTGTTGGGGAGGCAGCAGGAGGTGGATTGTGACAAGACTAAAGCCAATGGCACTGTAAGAAGGTTCTGTTTTGAAACTCTTACTTATTGGTGATCCAGCTGTGCTTAAAGATCTCAGCAGCTGCTGCAAATTCTGAAGAAGAGCACTAGGCCCAAAACCTGCCTTTCTGTTAGGGATCAGACATTTGGCCTATCATTTCCAAATATACGGAAGCTAACAGCTATATTAGGTGTTTCATGTTCCCCATGTTACTCGACCCTGCTCCCAACCAAGACCATCCTCTGCTGAAAACTGTCCTTTTTAAACTGCTCTTCCTTGAACACACACACACACAACCTCCCACAATATGTGTGATCGCATGATCAGATTTCAAGCAAAAATAAAAATAAACATTGGCTTGAAGGACCATTGGACTGGGCTGGTAGTGGGGAGTGTGGGACTGAGGGTCCCTGAGAGGTTGCTATCCAGAATGCGGGAGTGGAGCTGAAAATGTGTTGCTGGAAAAGCACAGCAGGTCAGGCAGCATCCAAGGAACAGGAGAATTGACGTTTCGGGCATGAGCCCTCCTTCAGGAATGGTGCCCGAAACATTGATTCTCCTGCTCCTTGGATGCTGCCTGACCTGCTGCGCTTTTCCAGCAACAAATTTTCAGCTCTGATCTCCAGCATCTGCAGTCCTCACTTTCTCCTAGAATGTGGGAGTGGACATATTGTGCATGTGTGATAACATCTATGGTGCGTAGCTCACCTCCTGACATTACAAAGGTTTTCCACCGACTACAAGGCACAAGTCAGGAGTGTGATGAAATACTCCCCACTTGATGGGATGGGTGCAGCTCTAACACCACTCCAGAAGCTCAACACCACCCAGGACAAAGAGGCCTGCTTAATTGGCACCACATTCTCCACCATTAACATTCATTCCTTGCTCACCAAGACACAGTGGCAGCTGTGAGTGTCATTAATAAGATGGAGTGCAGCAACTCACTGAGGCTTATTTGACTGGACCTTCCAAACCTGTGACTTCCACCGTGTAAAAGGTCAAGGAGAGCACCTGGAAGATTTCCTCCCAACAGCATCCATACTCAGAATTATATTATTGTCACTGTCACTGAGTCAAAACCTGGAAATTCCTCGCAGTCAACACTAGGGGTGCAGCTACACCACATGGTCTGCAGAAGTTCAAAAATGCAACTACCCAGAATCTTCTTCAGGGCACTTAAGAATAGGCTACGTCAATTAACAATGTTAGCTATGCCAGTGATGTCTAGATTCCAAAAAGAAATAAAACAAATTCATAAATAAAGGTGCAAGTCTTGAGCTGCTGTCTTTTATCATAACCTTTTATATTTTTTATTCGCTCAATAGTCATGGGTGTCATTGCCAGCATTTATTGCCCATCCCTAGTTGCCATTGAGAAGGTGGTGGTGAGCTGCCTTCTTAAATGCTGCAGTCCATATGATATGGGTTTACCCACAGTGCCCTTAGGGAAGAAGTTCCAGGATTTTGACCCAGTGACAGGGAAGGAAGAGCAATATGTTTCCAAGTCAGGATGGTGAGTGGTTTGGAGGGGAACTTGAAGGTGCTGGTGTTCCCATATATCTGCTGACCTTGTCCTTCTAAATGGATGTGGTTGTGGGTTTGGAAGGTGTTGTCAGAGGGATCTTGGTGAATTTCTGCAGAGCATCTTGTAGATAGTACACACTGCTGCTACTGAGCATTGGTGGTGGAGGGAATGGATACTTGTGGATGTGGTGCCAGTCAAGCGGCTGCTTTGTCTTGAATGGTGTCAAACGTCTCCACTGTTGTTGGAGCTGCACCCATTCAGGCAAGTGGGAAGCATTCCATCACACTCCTGACTTGTGACGTGTAGATGGTGGACAGGCTTTGGGGAGTCAGGTGGTGACTTACTCGCAGCAGTATTCCTAACCTCTGACCTGCTTTTGTAGCCACTGTGTTTATGTGGTGAGTCCAGCTGAGTTTATAGTCAATGTAACTCTCAGGATGTTGACAGTGAGGGATTCATTGATGGTAACACTATTGAATGTCATGGGGGGTGGTTAGATTGACTCTTATTGGTGATGGTTATGGCCTGCCATTTGTGTGGTACGAATGTTACTTGCCACTTGTCAGCCCAAGAATGGATATTGTCCAGGTTTTGTTGCATTTGAATATGGACTGCTTTAGTGAATTGAATTGGCTGAAGACTGGCACCTGTGATACTAGGGACATTGGAGGAGGCCAAGATGGATTATCCACGTGGCACTTTTGGCTGAAGATTGCAGTGGATGCTTCAGCCTTATCTGCATTGATGCGTTGGGCTCGTTCATCATTGATGACAGGAATATTTGTGGAGCCTCCTTCTCCAGTGAGTTCTTTAATTGTCCACCATCATTTAGAGTCATAGAGTCATAGAGACGTACAGCATGGAAACAGACCCTTCGGTCCAACCCATCCATGCCGACCAGATATCCCATCACAATCTAGTCCGACCTGCCAGCACCCAGCCCATATCCCTCCAAACCGTTCCTAATCGTATACCCATCCAAATGCCTTTTAAATGTTGCAATTGTACCAGCCTCCATCACTTCCTCTGGCAGCACATTTCATACACGTACCACCCTCTGTGTGAAAAAGTTGCCCCTTAAGTCTCTTTTATATCTTTCCCCTCTCACCCTAAACCTATGCCCTCTAGATCTGAACTCCCCGACCCCAGGGAAAAGATTTTGTCTATTTATCCTATCCATGCCCCTCATAATTTTGTAAACCTCTATAAGGTCACCCCTCAGCCTCCGAACCTCCAGGGAAAACAGCCCCAGCCTGTTCAGCCTCTCCCTATCACTCAAATCCTTCAACCCTGGCAACATCCTTGTAAATCTTTTCTGAACACTTTCAAGTTTCACAACTTCTTTCCGATAGGCAGGAGACCAGAATTGCACGCAATATTCCTAACCAATGTCCTGTACAGCTGTAACATGAACTCCCAACTCCTGTATTCAATACTCTGACCAATTAACGAAAGCGTACCAAATGCCTTCTTCACTATCCTATTTAAAGGAGCTATGTACCTGCACTCCAAGATCTCTTTGTTCAGCAAAACTCCCCAGGACCTTACCATTAAGTGTATAGGTCCTGCCAAGATTTGCTTTCCCAAAATGCAGCATCTCGCATTTATCTGAATTAAACTCCATCTGCCACTTCTCTGCCCATTTGTCCATCTGGTCAAGATCCTGTTGTAATCTGAGGTTACCCTCTTCGCTGTCCACTACACCTCCAATTTTGGTGTCATCTGCAAACTTACTAACTATACCTCTTATGTTCGCATCCAAATCATTTATGTAAATTACAAAAAGTAGAGGATCCAGCACTGATCGTTATGGCACTCCACTGTTCACAGGCCTCCAGTCTGAAAAACAACCCTCCACCACCACCTTCTGTCTTCTACCTTTGTGCCAGTTCTGTGTCCAAATGGCTAGTTCTCCCTGTATTCCATGAGATCTAACCTTGCTAATCAGTCTCCCATGGGGAACCTTGTCGAACACCTTACTGAAGTCGTCTAGATCACATCTACTGCTCTGCCCTCATCAATCCTCTTTGTTCCTTCCTCAAAAAACTCAATCAAGTTTGTGAGATATGATTTCCCATGCACAAAGCCATGTTGACTATCCCTAATCAGTCCTTACCTTTCCAAATACATGTACATCCTGACCCTCAGGATTCCCTCCAACAACTGGCCCACCACCGACATCAGGCTCACTGGTTATTGTTCCTTGGTTTGTCCTTACCACCCTTCTTAAACAGTGGCACCAAGTTAGTCAACCTCACCTGTGACTATCGATGATACAAATATCTCAGCAAGGGGCCCAGCAATCACTTCTCTAGCTTCCCACAGTATTCTCGGGTACACCCGATCAGGTCCTGGGGATTTATCCACCTTTAACCGTTTGAAGACATCCAGCACTTCCTCCTCTGTAATTTTGCAAGGTGTCACCATCTATTTCCCGACAGTCTATATCTTCCTTATCCTTTTCCACAGTGAGTACTGATGCAAAATACTCATTTAGTATCTCCCCCATTTTCTGCAGTTCCACGCAAAGGCCATCTTGCTGATCTTTGAGGGGCTCTATTTTCTCTCTAGTTACCCTTTTGTCCTTATCTCCTTAATTCTATTTACCAAAGCTATCTCATGTCCCCTTTTTGCCCTCCTGATTTCCCTCTTAAGTATACTCCTACTGCCTTTATACTCTTCTAAGGATTTACTCGATCTATCCTGTCTACCTTAAATATGCTTCCTTTTTTTTCTAAATCAAACCCTCAATTTCTTTAGTCATCCAGCATTCCCTATACCATCCAGCATTCCTTTCACCCTAACATGAATATACTTTCTCTGGATTCTCGTTATCTCATTTCTGAAAGCTTCCCATTTTCCAGCCGTTTCTTTACCTGTGAACATCAGCCTCCAATCAGCTTTTGAAAGTTCTTGCCTTTCTCCAGTTTAAAACTTCAACTTTTAGATCTGGTTTATCCTTTTCCATCACTATTTTAAATCTAATAGAATTATGTTACGACTGGATGTAGTGCGACTGCAAAACTAGATCAGAATCAATAGTTGTGGGCTCGCCTAGCTCTGTCTATCACTTGCTGCTTATGCTGTTTGGCATGTAAGTAATCCTGTTTGGAAGCTTCACCAGGTTGAAATTTTAGCTGTGCCTAGTGCTATTCCTGGCATACCCCCTTACACTCTCCTTTGTACCGAGGGTTGATCCCCTGGTTTAATGGTAATAGTTGAGTGGGGAATATGCCGGGCCATAAGGTTGCAGATTTTGTTGGAGTACAATTCTGTTGCTTTTGGTAGCCCACGGTGCCTCATGGATGCCCAGTCTTGAGTTGGTAGATCTGTTTGAAGTCTTCCTATTTAGCACTGTGATAAAACATAATGGAGGTATTCTCAATGTGAAGGTGCGACTTTGTCTCTGTAAGGACTGTGCGGTGATCACTCTTATCGATACTGTTATGGACAGATGCATCTGCAGCTGGCGGATTGGTACGGATGAGGTCAAGTATGTTATTTCCCTCTTGTTGGTTCCCTCAGCAGCTGCCACAGACCCAGTCTATAAGATACTTCATTTACCCAACCAGATCGATCAGTAGTACTGCTGCCGAGCCAGTCTTGGGAGTGGACATTGAAATTCCCCACCCAAAGTACATTTTGTGCTGTTGCCACCCTCAGTGCTTCCTCCAAGTGTTGATCAGCATGTAGGAGTACTGGGTCATCAGCTGAGTGAGAACAGTACATGGTAATCATAGGAGGTTTCCTTGCTTGTGCTTAACTTGAAGCCATGAGACTTCATGGGGTCTGTAGTCAATGTTGAGGTCTCACAGAGGAACTCCCTCCCAATGTATCTCACTGTGCCACCACCTGCTGGGTCTGTCCCGCTGGTGGGACAGGGCATACCCAGGGATGATAATGGTGGTGTCTGGGACAGTGTCTGTAATGTATGATTCTGTGAGTATGACGATGTCATGATGTTGCTCAGCTCGTCTATGAAACAGCTCTCCCAGTTTTGGCACTAGCCCCCAGCTGTTCGTAAGGAGGACTTTGCATAATGGACAGGGCTGTTTCTGCCACGATCTTTAGAGAATCAACCACATCATTGTGGGTCTGGAGTCACACGTAGGCCAGACCAGGTGAGGATGGCAGATTTCTTTGATAAGCTAGGTGGGTTTTTCTGACAGTTGGCAATGATTCTTAATTCCAGAATTTTTTTTTTTATTGAGCTCAAATTCCACCATCTGCCATCCTCAGAATATTAACTGAGTTTCTGGGTTAATAATTTAGTGATCATACCACTTGACCATTGTCTCACCCTGTTATACTCGAAAACATGTAAAGATCATGTTTGATCATAATTTCTGTCCTGATAACGTGAATTAACGGTGCTTGTAGATCTACTGTAATAAAAGTAATACTTACAGTTTATGAATTATAACACTTGATCAGGAATTCTGGCTGCTTGGTGTCACTAGGTTTCATCATTATAAGTATCATTCAAATCTAACAAAAGGGTGCACATTTCTGGTATGAACTGTATTTGTTGACATTTTGGGTAACCATTAGTACAGGCACTGGGATACACCAGAAGGTGCTGGGGCATTTGGTAAATGCTTTAGTTCTGACTTGAAAGATTCTGCCCCAATATGTTGCTACCAAATATGGTGCATAGTTACTGAGACATTGTGGGGGAATGAGCAGTGCACAGAGAGTAGGACAAGCTGCTGAAATGGTGGAAATACCTTCATCCATTGTATTGTGACTGCGCTGATCACCACTTGCAGAGTTAATTCAGATAGAACTTGCAACAGGAGTGCTCTAGGAGGGAGCATGACTTTATAATTGATAATGGTAGGAAATAGCCCATCTTCACAGTGTCTTTGATGTTAAATTGGCTCCAAAATATTACAGATAGATTGAAACCCAGTCCAGGCTCTTCAGTCTTCAGACTGAAGCACGTCTGTAGCATTATTGTTGACAGCTTTAAGCTTCCTTCATGCTTAAAGGAGTTGACTTGACACTTCCCAGTTGTTTCCAGATAAATGTAGCAAGTCAGCGCCTTGATCTTGCTGGACAAGCAATGGCAAGTTGATCCTGATATTTTGTCAAGATTTCCAATCAGTGATCATTTTGCAGATAATTAAACTCTTAGCCCTCATAGCAATCTTCGCTGCAGCTTACAAGAATTACAGTAACACGCAACATTCAGACACTGTCTCATGTATTATTCTATTGAAACCTTTCCAAAGATTTGAAATGGGAAATTCCAGAGAAATGAGACACCACTTATGAAGTATTTGTGATATTCCTGTCGAGGCTGTGGTGACTTAACTCAGCGTCAAAGAGGAGAATTCTCAGAATTCCTGAAACTAGATAGCAGTGCAGACTTGAAACTGGGACTTCCACACATCAGCGGTACTCGGTAATTGATGAATTGATTTTCAACAGCTCCCTGATTAACTCAGGGTTGGGGATGGGGGTAGGGGGTGGAATGTGGAGCATTCGGAGCTGAACCTGCTTTCAGCATAGGGTAAGTAGATTCAGAGTTGTGTAGGCCTTGTTGAAGGACACCTATAAATCATCCTCACCAATATTGACTGGCCAATTCGTTTTTTAGATATGCAGGTAACTTTTAACAGACTTTGGTTCCTTGCATGTACCAATGTTAGGCCAAATGCCTGTTTCAGGATTTACTCTGAAAATCGGTTTGTCCAATGCTTGCTTTGGTCAAGGTCAGCAGGATTACATACAACTTATGGCAAAAGTCCTTAAAGGATGCAGTGGATCAAAAAGGTAACTTTTTTCTTCAATTATATTACTGTGAAGATAGAGGAAGGAATCACTCTCCTCTCTCAGCTCCTGAACATGACTGCTGACCTACATTCAGCAGCAACCCCTCCACCAACCCCATTCTCTTCCATTCCTTCTAGCATTATCTTACAGCCAAAGGTATGGGGCAGATGATCCATTGTGGGCATCAAAGCGAAGGGCTGCCACTAGCTGAGTGACAAGGCTGACTAATTCCCAAGAACCAATTATGCCCCCTCTTCCAATGTGTGCTGCTAGTGGGCAAGATGGTTCATGCAAAGTACAGATGTCAAGATGCTCCTGCATCTCTCCAGGTCTGCACTCTCTCCAATACCCAAAGTGTGAAACCTCCGTAATACTCCAGCTAATGCCAACTTAATTAGAGACAAAAAAAACCTGCAGATTGTGGAATCTAAAGTAGACAGGCAGGAGGCTGGAAGAACACAGATAGAGCATCAGCCTAATTGCTTTTGCACTACATGCCTCTCTTAATAAAGCCTCAGTACTGCATTCTTAAATTAATTTCTCTTAATCTGTCCTATCACCTTCAATGACTTTTGTACAAAATCATCTTGTCCCTCTGCTCCTACACCTCTTTCAAAGTTGTTTCCGATATTTTAATGTTATCTCTCCACGGTCTTCCTACTGAAATCAATCACTTCACATTTCTCTGCATTGAACTTCATCTACTACTCATTTGTGCATTGCACTATTCTCCTATGTCCTTTTGAAGTTCTACATTATCTTTCTCACAGTTCACAATGCTGCAAATTTTACATCATCCACAAATGTTGAAATTATGCCCTGTATCCTGATGTCAACTTCATTAATATATATGTAACAGACCAATGGTCCCAGCACTGATCGCTGGAGAGCTCTACTATAAACATTGTTGCAGCCTGAAGAGCATCCATTAATCATTCTCCTCTGTTTCCTCTCACTTGGCCAATTTTGTATCCATGTTACTACTGATCCTTTTAACCTAAGAGCTGCAACTTTGCTCAGAAGTCTGTTATTGGCACTACAAATACCTTCGGAAATCCACGTCCAACAACATTACCTTCATTAACATTGTCTGCTACTTCTTCAAAAAATTCAATTAACAATGATGCTCTCTTCACAAATTTGTGTTGCTTTTCCTTAGTAAACCCACCCTTGTGCATGCGATTATTGATTTTGCCCCATGTGATTGATTCGAGAAATTTCTCTACCACCAAAGTTAAATTGGCTTGTAGTTGCTGGGCTTATCTTTTCACCACTTTTTTAATATAAATATGTACCATTTTCAATTCTCCTGTCTTCTGACATCACTTTTGGCTCTTAAGTCAAAGGATAACTATAAAATTGTGGCTGCAATTTCCACTCTCACTTCCTTCACTATCCTTGGATGTATCTCATCTGGTCTTGGCAATTTATCAGTTAGAAATATAGACAGCCTATCCTTCTTACTAATTTTAAATCCTTCAAGCATATTAATTACTGTTTCACCATGATCTGGGTAGTATCTCCTCCCTTAGAAAAGACAGATGAAAAGTATTAATTTAATACTTCAACTATTCCCCCACCTCCCTGCTTAAATCCGTTTGTGGTCTCTATTCCATCCTACTCTTCCTTTAAACATTATTTTACCCTTTATATGCCTATAGAAATCTTTGGAAATCCCATTTATGTTATCTGCTAGTCTCTTTTCATATCCTCACTTTACTGCTGTTTTTAAATTTTCACATCCTCTCAGAATCTCCTAGGGCCAACCTAGTTCTCCGTTGTGTTATGCGCATGACATAAGCACACTTCTTCTGCTTCTTAATCTCTGTCATTTTTGTCATCGAGAGAGCTCTGAATTTGTTTGCCCTACCTTTCCCCTTTGAGGGAATATTGTTAAGAGCTGTCCCCGGAACAAAGTTCCCCAATTTATTACGGCTCCAGATAGGATTCCCCAAATTGTAAAGCTCCTAAATGAGGAACAGTTAATTGGATTCTCTTCTTTATTCACATGCCCCCTCAGTAAGTCGTCACAAGATGAGTTAAAAAAGAATTTCCTCACTTGAGGATGCTATTCTTGCAGATGGGTAATAAATGCTGGCCGAGGCAGTGATGCTGTCATCCTGCGAATGAATAAAAAAGAAATGAAGCTCTGCTTTTTCTGGAGCCATCACAAAAGTTGAGGAGCTTATAAAAGTTTGCAAAATTCCCCAATTTTCTGATCTTTCAGACCCAGGTTGACAGAAAATAGGGGCTAAATTTCAGTGCTTAATAAGAATTACTATTTGTTACAAATAATTAGATTCCAGCTACACTTAAACAAGTAGGAACTATCAATGTATACCATCACTAGTTAAATCCAGCTCTATCTATTTCATCATCTTCAATTTCCACCTGCCAGCCATTGGCCACTGTTTTTAAAATGTTCAATTTTCTAGATTTGGTCAAAATTCCTCACAGACCATTAGACAGAGGAATAGAATTACAGTAGCTGCCAGAGGAAGTGGTGGAGGCTGGTACAATTGCAAAAGTAAGAGGCATTTGGATGGGTATATGAACAGGAAGGTTTTGGAGGGATATGGGCCAGGTGCTGGCAGGTGGGACTAGATTGGGTTGGGATATCTGGTCAGCATGGACGGGTTGGACCAAAGGGTCTGTTTCCATGCTGTACATCTCTATGACTCTACTCAACCCATTGGATCTGTCCTGCCATTCAATGAAATTGTGGCTGATCTGATTATTCTCAACTCCACATCCCTGCCTTTTCCTCATAACCCTTGATTTCATTACTCATTAAAAATCTGTCTGTCTCAGCCTTGAATGTACCCTAATGACCCATCGTCAATCCTAAGAGCCTGGCTAAGGTTTTTATTTAATCTGTTGGAGGGATAGAACGTTAACATCCTCAAAAGGACCTTTTCCTAATTCTCCTAGAAATGTGCCAGCATCGAATGTGGACATTTCTATAACGTGTCACTGCAAACTCACTAAAATCTTTTGTGAAGTTTTGCTGCTTTAAATCATGTGTATGCAGATTTCAGGGGGTCATGGCTGGGGAGAGGAAGTAGATCGGGGTATTAGGGAAATCAAAATAGGGCAGAAGAGATCAAAACAGAGTAGAAAAAAATTGGGATGAGATCGATTGGGATGAATGGGAGGGGAATGGGGATGGGGATTGCAGAGATTGGGGTGGGTGATGGAGGAGATTGGGATGGAGGTGGCAGAGATTGGGATGGGGGCTGGCAGAGATTGGGATGGGGGTGGAGGATAAAGTGATGGGGGGGTGGCAGAGATTGGGATTGGAGTTGCAGCAGATTGCAATGGGGAAATGGGGGTGGGCCAGATTAGGATGGGGGTGGAGAAGAACAGGATTGAGGTGAGAGATTGGGACCCGGGAGGAGGATGGGGTCTCCTGGCTCCTGGGACCTCCTTGTGCCCCATGTCCCCTGTTTCTGAGCCCTCTCCCCTTTTCAGTCCAAGAGTTCCACTGCTGTCTCACAGCCCCTCTCCCCATCACTAATTCCCATTTTGAAACAGCCCATGCTTCCTGCACTGCACAGTTCTATGCTTGCACATGACACAACATGTAAAGTCTACGTGATAATGTTAGTGTTTGGGATCATGTGCAAGCCTGTTCCTGAAGGACCACACATGCGCAGCTGCCCGTAGTTGCCAGTGTCAGCGAGCACTGCCGTTAATAAATTGGTTTCAAAGAGACAATTTACCCACTCTAGTTCTTTCATTTTAGTTGTGGTTTCAAATTGCAGGGCCATTGTCAGCTTTGCCCAGGACCCTAAAAAACAGCCCAGTCCATCACACAAGACAACCTTTCATCCACTGACTCCATGTGCATTTCCTACTGCCTTGGGAAGGCAGCCAACATCATCAAAGACCCCTCCCACCTCAGTTATAATCTCTTCCAACCTCTTACATTGGGTAGGAGCGTTGGTGGCTGAGGGGGGACCTTACAGAGGTTTATAAAGTCATAAGGGGCATAGATAGGGTAAATAGATAAGGTCTTTTCCCTGGGGTTGAGGACTCCAGAACTAGAGGCATAGGTTTAGGGTACGAGGGGAAAATTTTGAAAGGGACCTAAGGATCGACATTTACCAGAGGGTGGTGTGTATATGGAATGAGCTGCCAGAGGACGTGGTCAAGGCTAATACAATTACAACATTTATAAGACATCTGGATGGGTATATGAATAGGAAGAGTTTAGAAAGATATGGGGTGCAAATAGGACTAGATTCGGTCAGCATGGATGAGTTGGACCAAAGGGTCTGTTTCTCTGCTGTACATCTCTATGACTCTGAAAAGCTTAAATACTCGTACCAACAGTTTCTTTCCCACTATATCAGACTTCTGAATGGAGCGCTGTTATTAGACTTCTGAATGGACCTCTTAAATTGTAAATCTAACATTGATATCGCTCTCTGTGCACCTTCTCTGCAGTTGTAACATTGTATTCCTCGCTCTGTTCTATTACCCTAATGCACTTTCTTTTGTACGATCTTCCTGTATTACACGCAAAATGAAGCCTTTCACTGTACCCGGATACATGCAACAAAATAAATCAAATTAAAATTGTGGACAGAAGTCCCAGTTTGTTATGATCAGTCCCCAGACAGGGGTCTCCAATCTGTCCAGATGGGCTAGAGACAATTGTCCAGTGCCCAGGTGAAGAGAGAAAAACTGGCTTTCCCTCTTCATCATTTGCTCACTTGGTAAAAACAAGGACTGCAGATGCTGAAAACCAGAGTCTAGATTAGAGTGGTGCTGGAAAAGCTCACTTGGTTGATCATCAAAAGGTTAATTTGAAAAGATTCCCTGGCTTGGTGCATGCCTGTCTCCAAAAACAAATGAATTGATGCTTTAAAGGGAGGCAGATGGCCTAGTGGTAATATCACTGGACTGTTAACCCAGAGACTCTCTGGGGATAGGTTTGAATCCAGCTATGATAGATGGTGGAATTTGAGTTCAATAAAATTGCCATCATTACCTGGTCTGGCCTACATGTGACTCCAGGCCCACAACAATGTGGTTGACTTCTAACTGCCACCTGAGCAATTAGTGATGGGCAATAAATGCTGCTTAGTCAGTGATGCCCTCATCCTTTGAATGAATGAAGGAAAAAAAACTTAGACAGTAAATATATTATTGTAACTATATAAATTATATAACACCTTTCATGGCCTCAGGACTTTTTAAAGTACTTCATTCTCAATAAATTGCTTTTCTACAACAATGTAAGGAACGTAATGTAATGTAAGGAAATGCAGCAGCAAATTTATATGCAATAAGGCCACAAACAAAAATAAGATAAATGATAACTTATTCTGTTTTCGGCAATTAGTTGAGAATAAGGTTGTCAACTCTCCAGGATTGCCCTAGAATCATCAGGAATTTAAGATTAATCTCCAAGACACTGGCAACAATCCTGAAGAAAAATCATGGGCTGTTAGAATAGTAATGCATTTTATTTCTTGCCTTGATATGTTGTTGTTTTCTTGTTACAATATAAAACATTTTGTAAAGTTGCTATAGTCCTACCAGACCATGGGGCTGCTCTCCTATGAGAGAAAGATGACTGCTGGTGGTGTAGGTTGAGAAGGAGAATTCCCTTCATGATAAAGCATTTTATTGATAGATGAAGAAGGGCTTTTTTTGATTAACAAATAATTATCCAATCAGGTATCAAAGATTCAGTTCCAATTGGGGAGGTTTGGTTGGAGGCACTGTGACATGTTGGTGACCAATGCTGGAGACTGTGTGATTAAACCTCCATGAATATCTTCAACCGCAGATGGAAACACTAGGAATAAGTGTAGCCAGAACACTCAGAGGACTTCCCTGCTTTTCTTTGAATAGTGATGTGTGATTTTTTTTTACATTTCCCTGAGAGTGCACATTAGGCTCTCGGTTTACTATCTCAACTGAAACACAGTGCCTACACCCTGCAGTTCTCTCTCAGTATCATATCCCATGGGTGAAGGTCAAAGGTTTGGAAAATCAGTCATTCTGTCAGATGACTAAAAAAAATGCTAGGAATATCATGACATTGACCTTTAGTTCATCAGTTAAGATAGTGGAACCTTCATTTCTGTTTAATTTTTAAACAGACACTGGATCAACATTTTGACCCTCAGTTGAGATCCAACATAAATATTTTGCATCAAGATACCAACATAGCAAGGGTGATTGTTCAGGTTTTAGATGTTCTGTTGCAAAAACTCAGAAATATAAATTGTCCTTATGTTGAAGCCAATGTTACAATTTTGTGGAGGACTAGCAGCCCAGTCAAAACCTTCTAAAATATAGACATGCTTCTGACATTCAGCCTCCCTCCCATCCTGACCTCATGCAAACCTTACAGTCTGTGCTTCTCTCCATCTACTCTTAGTCCATTAGTTTCTGTAACATTGCACTCTATTGATTTTAGGAAAGAGAGCATTTTACGTTTAAAAAGAATGGTCACATTGTTAGAACATAGAACATAGAAAAGTACAGCACAGAACAGGCCCTTAGGCCCACGATGTTGTGCTGAGACTTAATCCTAATGTAAAATATAGTAACTTAACCTACACACCTCTCAACTCACTGCTATCCTTGTGCATGTCCAGCAGTCGCTTAAGTATCCCCAGTGACTTCGCTTCCACCATGTCATCTGGCAACGCATTCCATGCATTCACAACTCTCTGCGTAAAGAACCTACCTCTGATGTCTCCTTTGCACCTTTCTCCTAATATCTTCAAACTATGACTTCTCGTACCAGTCAATCCTGCCCTGGGGAAAAGTCTCTGGCTATTGACTCTATCTATACCTCTCATTATTTTGTACACCCCGATCAGGTCTCCTCTCTTCCTCCTTCTCTCCAGAGAGAAAGGTCTGAGCTTATTCAGCCTTTCTTCATAAGGCAAGCCCTCCAGTCCAGGCAGCATCCTGGTAAACCTCCTTTGCACCCTCTCCAAAGCCTCCACATCTTTCCTGTTGTAGGGCGTCACAATATTCCAAGTGTGGTCTCACCAGAGACTTGTAGAGCTGCAGCAAAACCTCGCGGCTCTTAAACTTGATACCCCTGTTAATGAAAGCCAAAATACCATATGCTTTCTTAACGACACTATCCACTTGGGTGGCAACTTTGAGGGATCTATGTATTTGCACACCCAGATCCCTCTGTTCCTCCACACTGTCCTTTTAATGGGTTGGTTGTTATTGCCATTTGTTCTTGGGCTATAGGCAATGCCTCAAAAGGTACATTTATTGGCCATGAAAAGGAAAAATGCTGGAGATTTCAGTACAGATTCTAACATCTGTAGTAACTTGCTCCTACATTTATTGGCTATCTCTTGTTTTCCACAGGGCATGCTCTAGTCGTTGAAGTGATACACTTTCACAAAGGTGTTAGGGCTTCTTTGATCTTCAACCTCCATATCCTTTCTGACACAGAGACCACTTCAGCATCATCAGATATCTCTGTGCCTACCTCAGACCATCTCAATCAAGTCCAGCTGTATGAAATAATAGTTCTAGAAGGATGAACAATGGACACGGTATTAGGCTCATTCCAAGCTGATGGTGTCATACAGAGCTCGGTGGAAATTTGAGCAGCTTGAGATTCCGTTGGAGTCAGACTTGTCATCCTTGACTCCTGATAGTCTGCGCAAAATATGTCTAACTAACCAGTGTAACTTTACCCACTCCTATCATGCAATAAGCTACATCTTGTTGTTAAGACAAGTGCCTCTTCTTGTTAGGACTTATTCATGGTTCACCCTATACCACCGTGAGCCCAATAAGCCTTTAGACTACTGGCAGCTGTCTATCCCACTAAGCAGCTGATGGTTGCTTTTGCATGACATATGACAAAACCTTTATTTCTGCTGCCTCCAGACATAACTATTCCAATCCATCCCTGGCTGCATTCAAATCCTCCAACTGTGCCAATCTTCACTTCATCTAACACTCCGTTATCTGCATCATATCCCCAGCAATTGCTATACCCACACATCTGACTCTTGGCTTTCAAAATTAGTTTTTATTCTGATGTTTCAATCCTTGAATGCCTCTTTCCCTCCCTAACTTTCTTATCTTCTCCAAACCTCTGAAAATAAAATATCCATCTAACACCGGTTTCATGTATCTCCTATGCCTATTGACTCACCAGTGTTTGCCATCCAGGTCAGGAATTCTTTCCTTAAGCCTGTCTCTTTCTCTCTCTCTCTCTCGCTCTCTCTCTCTGACCTACTTCTTTGACCAAACATTTCACCATCTTTCTTGATAACTCTTTCTTGCGCAAGTCACAAGTCTTTATCTGAGCATTTCTGTGGAGTATCTTAGGGTGTTGTTCTGCTGTTCTGGTGGCAGAGTGGCTCAGTGGTTAGCACTGCTGCCTCACAGTGCCAGGGACCCGGGTTTGATTCCAGCTTTGGGTGACTGTCTGTGTGGAGTTTGCACATTCTCCCCGTATCTGCTTGGGTTTCCCCTGGGTACTCCAGTTTTCTCCCACAATCCAAAGATGTGCAGGTTGGGTAATTGGCTATGCTAATAAATTGCCCATCGTATTCTGGAATGTATATTAAACAGGGGTAAATGTGGAATGGGTTTGGGTGGGATACTCCTTGGAGGGTCGGTGCAGACTTGTTGGGCCGAAGGGCCTGTTTCCACACTGTAGAGATTCTAAGATTCTTAGTGTCATTAAATAAATTAAATTCACAATCTGTAAGTGCCTCCTGTTGTTACTGAGGGGAAAGATGCTGACGTTAACAGATTAGAGGTCAGGAACTAGTCACTTTCTCCCTGTGAAGTAAATGGGTGATTGCTGTCTATGGCTGCAGCCACAATGACATTCCTTTTCCATTGAATTACGAGAATCTTTACACTGAGTTCTTTATGAGACCATTGCAGAAATATTTAAACAGTTGGACGTGAAGATGTAAAAGTTTTCCCTGTATCCATTATTTGATATAACCATGTAAAAATTGATTTTTCAAGGTTTCAATGGATTTTATTTTATTTATCTATTGTACATGTATTTCGTTACAAAATACAGTCAAAAGTGTTGTTTAGTGTCAACATATTCCGGCACCATATTAAAACACAGAAAAAACAAAACAAAACATGGAATATAAAGGAAAGAAAATAAATAGATAAATAAAAAGTGGTCAACTTGACAGTCTTTCTTCTTAAGTGCTCCAGTGTGGACCATGGGACTGGTGGCCAGGCACGACTCCCCTTCAGTGTGTCACTGCCGTGGAACAAAAGTTACCACACTTTGGCATCATCTTACCTCCACCAGCACCCTTGCCACTATGAGGCCTCGCTGGACCTTGCCAATGCAGACACCACCAGGTAGTGGACTGGCCCAAATGTGACTCTGCTGCCGCCTTGAGACCACTTTGGACCCACACTCACCTCTGCTGCTGCGTAGATGCTGCAGGAACCCAAATTCATCACCGCTGCAGCACCATAAGTCGACATCAGGACCACCTCGTCAAAAGAGAAGCTGCCAGGAGTCCAAATTCTCCCTAATGCTGCTGCCACGTATTTGTACTGCGTCCACCCGCCCATCACCACATATTTGTACTGGCCCCACCCGCCCATTGCCATGTATCTGTACTGGGCCCACCCGCCCATCGCCACATATTTGTACTGGGCCCACCCACCCATCGCCATGTATCTGTACTGGGCCCACCCGCCCATCGCCACATATTTGTACTGGGCCCACCCGCCCATCGCCATGTATCTGTACTGGGCCCACCCACCTATTGCCACATATCTGTACTGGGCCCACCCGCCCATCACCACATATCTGTACTGCACCCACTGGCCCATCACCATGTATCTGTACTGGGCCCACCTGCCCACCGCCATGTATCTGTACAGCGCCCACCCGCCCATCACCACATATCTGTACTGCATCCACCTGCCCATCACCATGTATCTGTACTGCACCCACCCGCCCATCACCACATATCTGTACTGCACCCACCTGCCCATCACCATGTATCTGTACTGCGCCCACCCGCCCATTGCCATGTATCTGTACAGCGCCCATCACCACATATCTGTACTGCACCTACCCGCCTATCGCCATGTATCTGTACAGCGCCCACCCGCCCATCACCGCATATCTGTACTGCACCCACCCGCCCATCACCATGTATCTGTTCTGCGCCCACCCACCCATCACCACATATCTGTACTGGGCGCACCCGCCTATCGCCACGTATCTGTACTGCGCCCATCCGCCCATCGCCACGTATCTGTACTGCGCCCACCCACTCATCGCCACATATCTGTACTGCACCCACCCGCCATCACCATGTATCTGTACAGCACCCACCCTCCCATCACCGCATATCAGTACAGCGCCCACCCGCCCATCGCCATGTATCTGTACTGGGCCCGCGAGGCAAACGCCACGTATCTGTACTCTGCCCACCCGGAAAACGCTACGTATCTGTACTCTGCCCACTAGGCAAACGCCACGTATCTGTACTCAGCCCACACGGCGAACGCCATGCATCTGTACTCAGCCCACCCAGCAAACGCCATGTATCTGTACTCAGCCCACCGGCAAACGCCACGTATCTGTACTCTGCCCACTCGGCAAACACCAAGTATCTGTACTCAGCACACCCGGCAAATGCCACGTATCTGTACTCTGCCCACCCGGCAAATGCCATGTATCTGTACTCTGCCCACCCGGCAAATGCCACGTATCTGTACTCAGCCCACCCGGCAAACGCCATGTATCTGTACTCCGCCCACCCAGCAAACGCCATGTATCTGTACTCCACCCACCCAGCAAACGCCATGTATCTGTACTCTGCCCACCCGGCAAACGCCATGTATCTGTACTCCGCCCACCCAGCAAACGCCATGTATCTGTACTCCGCCCACCAGACAAACGCCATGTATCTGTACTCCGCCCACCCAGCAAACGCCATGTATCTGTACTCAGCCCACCCAGCAAATGCCACGTATCTGTACTCAGCCCACACGGCAAACGCCAAGTATCTGTACTCAGCACACCCGGCAAACGCTACGTATCTGTACTCTGCCCACCCGGCAAACGCCATGCATCTGTACTCTGCCCACCCGCCAAACGCCACGTACCTGTACTCAGCCCACCCGGCAAACGCCACGTATCTGTACTCAGCCCACCGGCAAGCGCCACGTATCTGTACTCTGCCCACCCGGCAAACGCCACGTATCTGTACTCTGCCCACCCGGTGAACACAGCGTATCTGTACTCTGCCCACCCGGCAAACACCACGTATCTGTACTCCACCCACCCGGCAAACACCACGTATCTGTACTCTGCCCACCTGCCAAACACCCTGTATCTATACTCCACCCACACGCCAAACACCACGAATGTGTACTCAGCCCACCCGGCAAATGCCACGTATCTGTACTCCACCCACCCGCCCATCACCACATATCTGTACTGCACCCACCCGCCCATCACCACATATCTGTATTCCATCCACCCGCTCATCACCATGTATCTGTACTGCGCCCACCCACCCATCCCCACATATCTGTACTGGGCGCACACGACCATCGTCACGTATCTGTACTGCGCCCATCCGCCCATCGCCATGTATCTGTACTGCGCCCACCCACTCATCACCACATATCTGTACGGCACCCACCCATCGCCACATATCTGTACTGCGTTTATCCGCCCATCGCCATGTATGTGTACTGGGCCCACCTGGCACACGCCATGTGTCTTTATTCTGCCCACCCAGTAAACACCACGTATCTGTACTCAGCACACCCGGAAAACGCCACGTATCTGTACTCTGCCCACCCGGCAAACGCCACGTATCTGTACTCAGCCCACATGGCAAACGCCATGTATCTGTACTCAGCACACCCGGCAAATATAATGTATCTGTACTCAGCCCACCCAGCAAACGCCATGTATCTGTACCCCACACACCCGGCAAACGCCATGTATCTGTACTCCGCCCACCCGGCAAACGCCATGTATCTGTACTCTGCCCACCCGCCAAACACCACGTATCTGTACTCAGCCCACCCAGCAAATGCCACGTATCTGTACTCAGCCCACACGGCAAACGCCACGTATCTGTACTCAGCCCACCCAGCAAACGCCACGTATCTGTACTCAGCCCACACGGCAAACGCCAAGTATCTGTACTCAGCCCACCCGGCAAACGCCACGTATCTGTACAGCCCACCGGCGAACGCCACGTATCTGTACTCAGCCCACACAGCAAATGCCACGTATCTGTACTCCACCCACCCAGCAAACGCCATGTATCTGTACCCAACACACCCGGCAAACGCCATGTATCTGTACTCTGCCCACCCGCCAAACGCCACGTATCTGTACTCAGCCCACCCGGCAAACGCCACGTATCTGTACTCAGCCCACCGGCAAACGCCGTATCTGTACTCTGCCCACCCGGCAAATGCCAAATATCTGTACTCAGCCCACCGGCAAACGCCACGTATCTGTACTCTGCCCACCCGGCAAACGCCATGCATCTGTACTCAGCCCACCCCGCAAACACCAAGTATCTGTACTCTGCCCAGCCGCCGAACACCACGTATCTGTACTCTACCCACCCGGAGAACACAACGTATCTGTACTCTGCCCACCCGGCAAACACCACGTATCTGTACTCCACCCACCCGGCAAACACCACGTATCTGTACTCCACCCACCCGGCAAACACCACATATCTGTACTCTGCCCCCCTGCCAAACACCACGTATCTATACTCCACCCACCCGCCAAACACCACGAATGTGTAGTCAGCCCACCCGGCAAATGCCATGTATCTGTACTCAGCACACCCGGCAAACGCAATGTATCTGTACTCCACCCACCCGCCCATCACCACATATCTGTATTCCATCCACCCGCTCATCACCATGTATCTGTACTGCGCCCATCCGCCCATCACCATGTATCTGTACTGCGCCCACCCACTCATCACCACATATCTGTACGGCACCCACCCGCCCATCGCCACGTATCTGTACTGCGCCCATCCGCCCATCGCCATGTATCTGTACTAGGCCCACCTGGCACACGCCATGTGTCTTTATTCTGCCCACCTAGTAAACACCACGTATCTGTACTCAGCACACCCGGAAATCGCCACGTATCTGTACTCCACCCACTCGGCAAACACCACGTATCTGTACTCAGCCCACCCAGCGAATACCACGTATCCGTACTATGCCCACCCTGCGAACACCTAGTATCTGTACTTAGCCACCTGGCAAACACCACGTATCTGTACTCCACCCACCTGGCAAATGCCATGGATCAGTACTCCACCCACCTGGCAAACACCACATATCTGTACTCTGCCCAGCCGCCGAACACCTCGTATCTGTACTCAGCCTACCTGGCAAACACCTTGCATTTGTCCTCAGCCCACCCAATAAACGCCACGTACCTGTACTCTGCCCACCCGGCAAACGCCATGTTTCTGTACTCCGCCCACCCGCCAAACGCCATGTTTCTGTACTCAGCCCACCAGCAAACAACATGTATCTGTACTCCACTCACCCGGCAAATGCCATGGATCAGTACTCCATCCACTCGGCAAACACCACATATCTGTATTCTGCCCACCTGCCAAACACCATGTATCTGTACTCAGCCCACCAGCAAACAACATGTATCTGTACTCCACCCACCCGCCAAACACCACGAATGTGTACTCAGCCCACCCGGCAAACGCCAAGTATCTGTACTCTGCCCACCCAGCAAACACCACGTATCTGTACTCAGCCCACCCGGCAAACGCCACATATTTGTACTCAGCCCACCCGGCAAACACCACGTATCTGTACTCTGTCCACCCAGCAAACACCACGTATCTGTACTCCACTCACCCGGCAAATGCCATGTATCTATAAACAGCCCACCAGCAAACACCATGTATCTGTACTCCACCCACCAGGCAAGCACCACATATCTGTAATCTGCCCACCCGGCAAACGCCACGTATCTGTACTCGACCCACCCGGCAAACACCACGTATCAGTACTCTGCCCACCCGGCAAACACCACGTATCTGTACTCCACCCACCCAGCAAATGCCATGGATCAGTACCCCACCCACCCGGCAAACACCACATATCTGTACTCTGTACTCTGCCAAACCGCCAAACACCACGTACCTGTACTCAGCCCACCCGGCAAACACCTTGCATTTGTTCTCAACCCAACCAACAAACGCCACGTATCTGTACTCAGCCCACCCGGCAAACACCACGTATCTGTACTCTGCCCAGCGGCAAACACCACGTATCTGTACTCAGCCCACCCGGCAAACACCACGTATCTGTACTCTGCGCACCTGGCAAACACCACGTATCTGTACTCTGCCCACCCGGCAAACACCATGTATCTGTACTCTGCCCACCAGCAAACACCATGTATCTGTACTCCACCCACCCAGCAAACACCATGTATCTGTACTCCCCCCACCAGGCAAACACCATGAATCTGTAATCTGCCAACCCAGCAAACGCCACGTATCTGTACTCTGCCCACCCGGCAAACGCCACGTATCTGTACTCTGCCCACCCGGCAAGCACCACGTATCTGTAATCTGCCCACCAGGCAATCAATACGTATCTGTATTATGCCCACCCAGCAAATGCCACGTATCTGTATTCTGCCCACCAGGCAAACACCATGTATCTGTACTCCCCCCACCAGGCAAACACCATGAATCTGTAATCTGCCAACCCAGCAAACACCACGTATCTGGACTCTGCCGACCCTGCAAACGTCATGTATCTGTAAACAGCCCACCAGCAAACACCATGTATCTGTACTCCGCCCACCAGGTGAACACCATGTATCTGTACTCCACCCACCATGCAAACACCACGTATCTGTAATCTGCCCACCCGGCAAATGCCACGTATCTTTATTCTGCCCACCCGGTGAACACCAAGTATCTGTAGACTGCCCACTGGGCAAATATCACGTATCTGTACTCCACCCACCCGGCAAAGGCCATGGATCAGTACTCCACCCACCCGGCAAACACCACATATCTGTACTCTGCCCACCTGCCAAACACCACGTATCTGTAGTCAGCCCACCCGGCAAACGCCACGTATCGGTGCTCTGCCCTCCCGGCAAACACCACGTATCTGTACTCCACCCACCCAGTAAATGCCATGGATCAGTACTCCACCCACCCGGCAAACACCACATATCTGTATTCTGTACTCTGCCCAACCGCCAAACACCACGTATCTGTACTCAACCCACCCGGCAAACACCTTGCATTTGTTCTCAGACCATCCAGCAAATGCCATGTATCTGTACTCCACCCACCCGGCAAATGCCACGTATCTGTACTCAGTCCACCCGGCAAACGCCATGTATCTGTACTCCGCCCACCTGGCAAACGCCACGTATCTGTACTCAGCCCACCAGGCAAACACAATGTATCTGTACTCTGCCCAGCGGCAAACACCAAATATCTGTACTCAGCCCACCCGGCAAACAACATTTATCTGTACTCCGCCCACCAGGCAAACGCCATGTATCTGTACTCTGCCCACCCGGCAAATGCCATCTATCTGTACTCAGCCCACCCGGCAAACACAATGTATCTGTACTCTGCCCAGCGGCAAACACCAAGTATCAGTACTCTACCCACCCGGCAAACACCACATATCTGTACTCTGCCCACCTGCCAAACACCACGTATCTGTAGTCAGCCCACCCGGCAAACGCCACGTATCGGTACTCTGCCCACCCGGCAAACACCACGTATCTGTACTCCACCCACCCAGTAAATGCCATGGATCAGAACTCCACCCACCCGGCAAACACCACATATCTGTATTCTGTACTCTGCCCAACCGCCAAACACCACGTATCTGTACTCAACCCACCCGGCAAACACCTTGCATTTGTTCTCAGCCCATCCAGCAAATGCCATGTATCTGTACTCAGTCCACCCGGCAAACGCCATGTATCTGTACTCCGCCCACCTGGCAAACGCCACGTATCTGTACTCAGCCCACCCGGCAAACACAATGTATCTGTACTCTGCCCAGCGGCAAACACCAAATATCTGTACTCAGCCCACCCGGCAAACAACATTTATCTGTACTCCGCCCACCAGGCAAACGCCATGTATCTGTACTCCGCCCACCCGGCAAATGCCATCTATCTGTACTCAGCCCACCCGGCAAACACAATGTATCTATACTCTGCCCAGCGGCAAACACCAAGTATCTGTACTCAGCCCACCCGGCAAACACCACGTATCTGTACTCTGCCTACCTGGCAAACACCACGTATCTGTACTCTGCCCACCCGGCAAACACCATGTATCTGTACTCTGCCCACCAGCAAACACCATGTATCTGTACTCAGCCCACCAGCAAACACCATTTATCTGTACTCCGCCCACCAGGCAAACGCCATGTATCTGTAATCTGCCAACCCGGCAAACACCACGTATCTGTATTCTGCCCACCCGGCAACCGCCACGTATCTGTATTCTGCCCACCAGGCAAACACCACGTATCTGTAATCTGCCCACCTGGCAAACACCACGTATCTGTACTCTGCCCACCAGGCAAACACCACGTATCTGTATTCTGCCCACCCGGCAACCGCCACGTATCTGTATTCTGCCCACCAGGCAAACACCACGTATCTGTACTCTGCCCACCCGGCAAACACCACATATCTGTACTCTGCCCAGCTGCCGAACACCACGTATCTGTACTCTGACCACCCGGCAAACACCACGTATCTGTACTCTGCCCACCCAGCGAACACCACGTATCTGTCCTCAGCCCACCCCGCAAACACCACGTATCTGTACTCTGCCCAGCCGCCGAACACCACGTATCTGTACTCTGCCCACCCAGTGAACACCACGTATCTGTACTCTGCCCACCTGGCAAACACCACGTATCCGGACTCTGCCCACCCGGCAAACGCCATGTATCTGTAAACAGCCACCAGCAAACACCATGTATCTGTACTCCACCCACCAGGCAAACACCACGTATCTAGAATCTGCCCACCCGACAAATGCCACGTATCTTTACTCTGCCCACCCGGTGAACACCAACTATCTGTACTCTGCCCACTGGGCAAATATCACGTATCTGTACTCCACCCACCCGGCAAAGGCCATGGATCAGTACTCCACCCACCCGGCAAACACCACATATCTGTACTCTGCCTACCTGCCAAACACCACGTATCTGTAGTCAGCCCACCCGGCAAACGCCACGTATCGGTACTCTGCCCACCCGGCAAACACCACGTATCTGTACTCCACCCACCCAGTAAATGCCATGGATCAGTACTCCACCCACCCGGCAAACACCACATATCTGTATTCTGTACTCTGTCCAACCGCCAAACACCACGTATCTGTACTCAACCCACCCGGCAAACACCTTGCATTTGTTCTCAGCCCATCCAGCAAATGCCATGTATCTGTACTCAGTCCACCCGGCAAACACCATGTATCTGTACTCAGCCCACCCCGCAAACACCACGTATCTGTACTCAGCCCACCCGGCAAACACAATGTATCTGTACTCTGCCCAGCGGCAAACACCAAATATCTGTACTCAGCCCACCCGGCAAACAACATTTATCTGTACTCCGCCCACCAGGCAAACGCCATGTATCTGTACTCCGCCCACCCGGCAAATGCCATCTATCTGTACTCAGCCCACCCGGCAAACACAATGTATCTGTACTCTGCCCAGCGGCAAACACCAAGTATCTGTACTCAGCCCACCCGGCAATCACCACGTATCTGTACTCTGCCTACCTGGCAAACACCACGTATCTGTACTCTGCCCACCCGGCAAACACCATGTATCTGTACTCTGCCCACCAGCAAACATCATGTATCTGTACTCAGCCCACCAGCAAACACCATTTATCTGTACTCCGCCCACCAGGCAAACGCCATGTATCTGTAATCTGCCAACCCGGCAAACGCCACGTATCTGTATTCTGCCCACCCGGCAAACACCACGTATCTGTAATCTGCCCACCTGGCAAACACCACGTATCTGTATTCTGCCCACCAGGCAAACACCACGTATCTGTATTCTGCCCACCCGGCAACCGCCACGTATCTGTATTCTGCCCACCAGGCAAACACCACGTATCTGTACTCAGCCCACCCTGCAAACAACATGTATCTGTACTCTGCCCACCCCGCAAACGCCACATATCTGTACTCTGCCCAGCTGCCGAACACCACGTATCTGTACTCTGACCACCCGGCAAACACCACGTATCTGTAATCTGCCCACCCAGCGAACACCACGTATCTGTCCTCAGCCCACCCCGCAAACACCACGTATCTGTACTCTGCCCAGCCGCCGAACACCACGTATCTGTACTCTGCCCACCCAGTGAACACCACGTATCTGTACTCTGCCCACCTGGCAAACACCACGTATCTGGACTCTGCCCACCCGGCAAACGCCATGTATCTGTAAACAGCCACCAGCAAACACCATGTATCTGTACTCCACCCACCAGGCAAACACCACGCATCTAGAATCTGCCCACCCGGCAAATGCCACGTATCTTTACTCTGCCCACCCGGTGAACACCAAGTATCTGTACTCTGCCCACTGGGCAAATATCACGTATCTGTACTCCACCCACCCGGCAAAGGCCATGGATCAGTACTCCACCCACCCGGCAAACACCACATATCTGTACTCTGCCTACCTGCCAAACACCACGTATCTGTAGTCAGCCCACCCGGCAAATGCCACGTATCGGTACTCTGCCCACTCGGCAAACACCACGTATCTGTACTCAACCCACCCGGCAAACACCTTGCATTTGTTCTCAGCCCATCCAGCAAATGCCATGTATCTGTACTCCACCCACCCGGCAAATGCCACGTATCTGTACTCAGTCCACCCGGCAAACGCCATGTATCTGTACTCAGCCCACCCGGCAAACGCCACGTATCTGTACTCAGCCCACCCGGCAAACACAATGTATCTGTACTCTGCCCAGCGGCAAACACCAAATATCTGTACTCAGCCCACCCGGCAAACAACATTTATCTGTACTCCGCCCACCAGGCAAACGCCATGTATCTGTACTCCGCCCACCCGGCAAATGCCATCTATCTGTACTCAGCCCACCCGGCAAACACAATGTATCTGTACTCTGCCCAGCGGCAAACACCAAGTATCTGTACTCAGCCCACCCGGCAAACACCACGTATCTGTACTCTGCCTACCTGGCAAACACCACGTATCTGTACTCTGCCCACCAGCAAACACCATGTATCTGTACTCAGCCCACCAGCAAACACCATTTATCTGTACTCCGCCCACCAGGCAAACGCCATGTATCTGTAATCTGCCAACCCGGCAAACGCTACGTATCTGTATTCTGCCCACCTGGCAAACACCACGTATCTGTAATCTGCCCACCTGGCAAACACCACGTATCTGTATTCTGCCCACCAGGCAAACACCACGTATCTGTATTCTGCCCACCCGGCAACCGCCACGTATCTGTATTCTGCCCACCAGGCAAACACCACGTATCTGTACTCAGCCCACCCTGCAAACAACATGTATCTGTACTCTGCCCACCCCGCAAACACCACATATCTGTACTCTGCCCAGCTGCCGAACACCACGTATCTGTACTCTGACCACCCGGCAAACACCACGTATCTGTACTCTGCCCACCCAGTGAACACCACGTATCTGTCCTCAGCCCACCCCGCAAACACCACGTATCTGTACTCTGCCCAGCCGCCGAACACCACGTATCTGTACTCTGCCCACCCAGTGAACACCACGTATCTGTACTCTGCCCACCTGGCAAACACCACGTATCTGGACTCTGCCCACCCGGCAAACGCCATGTATCTGTAAACAGCCACCAGCAAACACCATGTATCTGTACTCCACCCACCAGGTGAACACCATGTATCTGTACTCCACCCACCAGGCAAACACCACGTATCTAGAATCTGCCCACCAGGCAAACACCACGTATCTGTATTCTGCCCAACCAGCAAACCCCATATATCTGTACTCCACCCACCCAGCAAATGCCATGTATCTGTACTCCGCCCACCCGGCAAACACCATGTATCTGTACTCTGACCGCCCAGCAAACACCATGTATCTGTACTCCGCCCACCCGGCAAACGCCATGTATCTGTACTCCGCCCACCCGGCAAACGCCATGTATCTGTACTTCGCCCACCCGGCAAACACCATGTATCTGTACTCCACCCACCCGGCAAATGCCATGTATCTGTACTCCGCCCACCCGGCAAACGCCATGTATCTGTACTCTGCCCGCCCAGCAAACACCACGTATCTGTACTCCGCCCACCCGGCGAACACCACTTATCTGTACTCAGCCACCCGACAAACACCACGTATCTGTACTCTGCCCACCCGGCAAACACCACGTATCTGTACTCCACCCACCCGGCAAATGCCACGTATCTGTACTGCGCCCACCAGGTGAACACCTTGTATCTGTAATCTGCCCACCAGGCAAACACCACGTATCTGTACTCTAAACACCTCGCATCTGTATTCTGCCCACCCAGCAAATACCATATATCTGTACTCCGCCCACCCAGCAAACGCCATGTATCTGTACTCCATCCACCCGGCAAACACCATGTATCTGTACCCCGCCCATCCGGCAAACGCCATGTATCTGTACTCCGCCCAACCGGCAAACACCATGTATCTGTACTCCGCCCACCAGGCAAACGCCATGTATCTGTAATCTGCCAACCCGGCAAATGCCACGTATCTGTATTCTGCCCAACCGGCAAACACCACGTATCTGTAATCTGCCCACCAGGCAAACACCACGTATCTGTATTCTGCCCACCAGGCAAACACCACGTATCTGTACTCAGCCCACCCTGCAAACAACATGTATCTGTACTCAGCCCACCCCGCAAACACCACATATCTGTACTCTGCCCAGCCGCCGAACACCACATATCTGTACTCTGACCACCCGGCAAACACCACGTATCTGTACTCTGCCCAGCCGCCGAACACCACATATCTGTACTCTGACCACCCGGCAAACACCACGTATCTGTACTCTGCCCACCCAGCGAACACCACGTATCTGTCCTCAGCCCACCCCGCAAACACCACGTATCTGTACTCTGCCCAGCCGCCGAACACCACGTATCTGTACTCTGCCCACCCAGTGAACACCATGTATCTGTACTCTGCCCACCCGGCAAACACCACGTATCTGGACTCTGCCCATCTGGCAAACACCATGTATCTGGACTCTGCCCACCCGGCAAACGCCATGTATCTGTAAACAGCCCACCAACAAACCCCATATATCTGTACTCCGCCCACCCGGCAAACACCATGTATCTGTACTCCGCCCGCCCAGCAAACACCATGTATCTGTACTCCGCCCACCCGGCAAACACCATGTATCTGTACTCCGCCCACCCGGCAAACGCCATGTATCTGTTCTCCGCCCACCCGGGAAACGCCATGTCTCTGTACTCTGCCTGCCCAGCAAACACCACGTATCTGTACTCACCCCACCCGGCAAACGCCACGTATCTGTACTCTGCCCACTCAGCGAACACCACGTATCTGTACTCTGCCCACCCGGCGAACACCACGTATCTGTACTCTGCCCACCCGGCAAAACACCACGTATCTGTACTCAGCCCACCCGGCAAACACCTCGTATCTGTACTCAGCCCACCCGGTGAACACCTTGTATCTGTAATCTGCCCACCAGGCAAACACCACGTATCTGTACTCCACCCACCCGGCAAACACCTCGTATCTGTACTCAGCCCACCAGGTGAACACCTTGTATCTGTAATCTGCCCACCCAGCAAATACCATATATCTGTACTCCACCCACCCAGCAAACGCCATGTATCTGTACTGCGCCCACCAGGTGAACACCTTGTATCTGTACTCCGCCCAACCGGCAAACGCCATGTATCTGTACTCTGCCCGCCCGGAAACACCACGTATCTGTACTCAGCCCACCTGGCAAACACCACGTATCTGTACTCTGCCCACCTGGCAAACACAATGTATCTGTACTCAGCCCACCTGGCAAGCACCACGTATCTGTACTCTGCCCACCCGGCAAACACAATGTATCTGTACTCAGCCCACCTGGCAAACACCACGTATTTGTACCCAGCCCACCCGGCAAACGCCACGTATCTGTACTCTGCCCACCTGGCAAACACCAAGTATTTGTACCCAGCCCACCCGGCAAACGCCACGTATCTGTACTCTGCCCACCCGGCAAACACCACATATCTGTACTCTGCCCACCAGGCAAACACCACGTATCTGTACTCCGCCCACCAGGCAAACACCACGTATCTGTACTCCACACACCCGTCAAACACCATGTATCTGTACTCCGCCCACCAGGCAAACACCACGTATCTGTACTCCACACACCCGTCAAACACCATGTATCTGTACTCCGCCCACCAGGCAAACACCACGTATCTGTACTCCATCCACCCGTCAAACACCATGTATCTGTACTCCGCCCACCAGGCAAACACCATGTATCTGTACTCCGCCCACCCGGCAAACACCATGTATCTGTACTCCGCCCACCAGGCAAACACCATGTATCTGTACTCCATCCACCCGGCAAACACCATGTATCTGTACTCCGCCCACCAGGCAAACACCATGTATCTGTACTCCGCCCACCCGGCAAACACCATGTATCTGTACTCTGCCCACCAGGCAAACACCACATATCTGTACTCTGCCCACCCGGCAAACACAATGTATCTGTACTCAGCCCACCTGGCAAACACCACGTATCTGTACTCTGCCCACCCGGCAAACACCATGTATCTGTATTCTGCCCACCAGGTAAAACACCATGTATCTGTACTTCGCCCACCCAGCAAACACCATGTATCTGTACTCCGCCCACCCGGCAAACGCCATGTATCTGTACTCCGCCCACCCGGCAAACGCCATGTCTCTGTACTCTGCCCGCCCAGCAAACACCACGTATCTGTACTCACCCCACCCGGCAAACGCCACGTATCTGTACACAGCCCATCCGGCAAAGGCCACGTATCTGTACTCTGCCCACTCAGCGAACACCACGTATCTGTACTCTGCCCACCCGGCAAAACACCACGTATCTGTACTCTGCCCACCCGGCAAAACACCACGTATCTGTACTCTGTCCACCCGGCAAACGCCACGTATCTGTACTCAGCCCACCAGGTGAACACCTTGTATCTGTAATCTGCCCACCAGGCAAACACCACGTATCTGTATTCTGCCCACCCGGCAAACACCTCGTATCTGTATTCTGCCCACCCAGCAAATACCATATATCTGTACTCCGCCCACCCCGCAAACACCACGTATCTGTACTCCACCCACCCGGCAAACACCTCGTATCTGTATTCTGCCCAACCAGCAAATACCATATATCTGTACTCCGCCCACCCAGCAAACGCCATGTATCTGTACTCCATCCACCTGGCAAACGCCATGTATCTGTACTCCGCCCACCCGGCAAACGCCATGTATCTGTACTCCGCCCAACCGGCAAACGCCATGTATCTGTACTCTGCCCGCCCGGAAACACCACGTATCTGTACTCTGCCCACCTGGCAAACACAATGTATCTGTACTCAGCCCACCTGGCAAGCACCACGTATCTGTACTCTGCCCACCCGGCAAACACAATGTATCTGTACTCAGCCCACCTGGCAAACACCACGTATCTGTACTCTGCCCACCCGGCAAACACCATGTATCTGTACTCAGCCCACCTGGCAAACACCAAGTATTTGTACCCAGCCCACCCGGCAAACGCCACGTATCTGTACTCTGCCCACCTGGCAAACACCACGTATTTGTACCCAGCCCACCCGGCAAACGCCACGTATCTGTACTCTGCCCACCCGGCAAACACCACGTATCTGTACTCTGCCCACCAGGCAAACACCACGTATCTGTACTCCACACACCCGTCAAACACCAGGTATCTGTACTCCGCCCACCAGGCAAACACCATGTATCTGTACTCCGCCCACCTGTCAAACACCATGTATCTGTACTCCGCCCACCTGTCAAACACCATGTATCTGTACTCCGCCCACCAGGCAAACACCATGTATCTGTACTCCATCCACCCGTCAAACACCATGTATCTGTACTCCGCCCACCTGTCAAACACCATGTATCTGTACTCCGCCCACCAGGCAAACACCATGTATCTGTACTTCGCCCACCAGGCAAACACCATGTATCTGTACTCCGCCCACCTGTCAAACACCATGTATCTGTACTTCGCCCACCTGTCAAACACCATGTATCTGTACTCCGCCCACCTGTCAAACACCATGTATCTGTACTCCACCCACCAGGCAAACACCATGTATCTGTACTCCATCCACCCGTCAAACACCATGTATCTGTACTTCGCCCACCTGTCAAACACCATGTATCTGTACTCCGCCCACCTGTCAAACACCATGTATCTGTACTCCACCCACCAGGCAAACACCATGTATCTGTACTCCGCCCACCTGTCAAACACCATGTATCTGTACTCCGCCCACCAGGCAAACACCATGTATCTGTACTCCATCCACCCGTCAAACACCATGTATCTGTACTCCATCCACCCGTCAAACACCATGTATCTGTACTCCGCCCACCTGTCAAACACCATGTATCTGTACTCCGCCCACCAGGCAAACACCATGTATCTGTACTTCGCCCACCTGGCAAATCCACGTATCTGCACTCTGCCCACCAGGCAAATGCCATGTATCTGTATTCTGCCCACCAGGCAAATGCCATGTATCTGTACTCCAGCCACCCGGCAACCACCATAAGTCCGCCCTGGGCTGACTTGCTGACCGCTGATACTGTCGCCATGATGGAGCTCTTCAACAAGAGTTAAAATAAAAACAACAAAACAGAAAAATAATGACAAAAGTGAGATAATAAAGAAAAGAAATGAAAAGGAAGGCAGAGTGGATGAGCCCCAGCCTCAGAAATCCTCTTCTACCGTCATCTTACCAGAAATGAGTATTTGTATAAGTAGCTAGTAACTAATAACTAGTAACTTAGGGTAAAAAACACATAGTACTGTGGATGTTGAAGGGCTGGAAGAGACAAAACCATAAATTGCTGCAGAAACTCAGCAGGTCTGGCAGCATCTGTGAAGATAAAACAGTTAACATTTCGAGTCCAGTGATCTGGGACTCCAAACCTGAATTCTGTTTTCTTTTCACAACTGCTGCGGTAAGCAACTTGATTTCTCCAGAAAGATCTGCTTTATTTATTACTGACTTAAACTGTCCAAGTGCGGAACCTTCAGCCAATTGAATGATAACAAGGCAAATACAGCACAATATGTTGTAACGTGTGCAATTTCTTGGAAAACTGTTTTAACAGTCGCTTCCAATGAATACCTGATGTAAACGACATGCAAAGGCTCTGATCAGTGTCAGCAACAAAGTAACAAATCGAAGCAGTAAAGTTTCACTCTCTGATATGACAGCTCTCGGAGCCAAGCCTGACTTTATCATCAAGCCTGTCAACAAGGCTGATGCTGTTATTGCCTGGTGAACTGACCTCTACATTGTGAAGGCTGATCTCCAATTCTCAGACATCTCCTCCTATCTCCCCTTGAACCTTGACCTCACCGTCAAACATCAGACTCTTGTGTCCATGACGATTGCTGACTCATCTCATTTGGAGATCTCCCCCACATCATCCCCTCAGCCTCCTACTTCATAGACCCCCAACCCCATTCACCCCTTCTACCCTCTCCCCAAAATGCAGTATAAGATTGCCCGGGGCAGACTCTCTATGGGTTCCCTCTTCACCTGTCTACTCACTCCTATCCCTCCTCCACCTTCAGCACAAATATTACCTATTCTTAGATGCTATCAGTTCTGGAGAAGGGTCACTAGACCCCACCCATTTCTGACATAGCTTGTTTCAGGATCTCCAGCATCCACAGTTCTTTGTTTTATTGAAGCAGTAAGCTTCTTCTGCCTCCTGGACTTACAGTGGGAAAACATCAGAATTCCTCGTAAGTCATTTTGGTGCACTTTGCTGTTCATGGCTATTGAAGAAAATCAAGAATAGAGAGTGGGGCTGGACTTAGGAGGCCAGATGGGAAGTTTAAAGTTGGGAAAGGGGGGGTTGACTTGAGAACAGGACTGCTGCACCCTGTGGAACCAGCAAACGAGTTCAACCCTCTCCTGGCTGCGTGTGAAACCAGTGCATTTTACTAAAGCTGTCGGCATCACAACTGGCTTTGCTTTCTGGCACCGCCAATGCAAATAAAACCAGTAACAGCAGGATCAGACCCTTAAGAGGCCTGAGGGAGGCAAATGCCTAAAGCTCCAATGCTCCTTATTTAATTGTAGTGAGGTAGAGATGGGTGGCTCAGTGGAAAGCACAGCACCTGCTGGATTTAACATTTAAACCCACTGCTGGGGAACATATAACCAACTGTTAGGGTTAAATGGGTCTTTTCAGTAGGATATGTTGCAAGTCACGGTTTTGTTTATGGGCAGTTTTCAGGGGCAGAGTTTTAAGCTTGTTCATGGCCTGCAATATATTTACAGTGAAGTTACGCATTTATTCATTTCCACATGATCCATGTTCGGGAACTATCAACACGGTAGCAGGTATATAAGTGGAAGGGTGCTGGATAAGGGACACAACTGTTCCAAAAGTGCACTGAAGGCTGGAAGAGTCATAACTGGCGTCTTTTCCTACAATTACTTAACTTCATCCTCAAAAACACACATGGGTTTGTGAATTAAGATCAGATGGTTTTCACATCTTGAACCATTCAACCAGGAGACAGCATCAAGACCTTTCGAGACTGGTAACATTGGACAGCAATTACGTGAATGACAAAGTTATTTCTGACTCCTTGCAAAACATTTTCTGATAGACTCATAACGCAGAATTTTCCACTTTGAAGTTAAAGAACGGTGTTGGGTCTATTTGAGGTCATCACTTCCATTTGGGCCTCAGAGTACTCGTGCAATCTCGCTCTTTAGAGCTGATTATTTAGGGATGCGCATTATTGCGTGAGTTGAACGATGAATCATAGGGGATGGATAGTCAAAACCTTACTGCTTTCACCAAGATCTTCCTGGTTTGAAAGCTTGGGTGCTATATTTAACAGCCAGTTGGACAAGCTTTTATTCACGGTACACCTCACTGGGTACCTGAACGAGTCATATCCACCCAACCTAGAGATGTCCCAGACCAGATAGAAATTGGCCCCAGTGTTCAGGGGCACCTCATTCAAGGTTCTACTTGAGACTGTTCAGGAAAAGAGGGAGGTCCTCATCCCCAGAGAAGGCAGCAGGAAGCCAGGAGGCCAAAGTCGGAATTAGAGGCCTTTACGAAAGATGCCAGTTCCAGAACAGGAAGGGGATCAACTGTATCCTGCGCTTTACATGGCTAAATGGTGCCATCTAGGCAAAAGTGAGGACTGCAGATGCTGGAAATTAGAGTCTAGATTAGAGTGGTGCTGGAAAAGCACAACAGGTCAGGCAGCATCGGAAGAGCAGGAGAATCGACGTTTTGGGCAAAAGCCCTTTGTCAAGAGTGGTGTCATCTACTCAGTGAAAACTGACACTCATGGAGCATCACTCTGTCCAACTTTGCCACTGAGCAGGCATGTCACAGAACGATTGTCTGTAATCCTCAGCACCGCACGGCTGATGTGCATCTCATACTCTCAATGTTCGAACACTTTCCGGACAGTATACTTTCTAATCAATTCCTGGGGAGTGCTCAGAATCTGGTGTGTTTAATCCATGCTTATCATGCATTCAGATATCACTGTCATCATACTCAATCCTTCATTCTTTCTGTTTAGATTAGATTAGATTCCCTACAGTGTGGAAACAGGCCCTTCGGACCAACCAGTCCACACCGACCCTCCGAAGAGCAACACACCCAGACCCATTTCCCTCTGACTAATGCACCTAACACTATGGGCAATTTAGCACGGCCAGTTTACCTGACCTGCACATCTTTGGACTGTGGGAGGAAACCGGAGGAAACCCACGCAGACACGGGGAGAATGTGCAAACTCCACACAGACAGTTGCCCAAGGCTGGAATCGAACCTGGGACCCTGGTGCTGTGAGGCAACAGTGCTAACCACTGAGTCACCATGCTGCCCGTGCAGAACAAAGAGAGAGAGACCAGCCCAGCAGAGGGGGTGCTACATTTTCCGAATCTCATCCCTGTTTTGAAAGAGCATCTGAAGTTCTGGCAGCTAGTGGGAGGAATGTGACCATTTCTGTAGGAATTTTCCATGAAGTCAGTGATGAACATTGCAATCTGCTATTCTCAGATCCCCAGGCAGTGTTACACATTAGTCTGAAGAAAGGACAGTCCATTTTCACCATCTGCTTCTTTCTCCTCCCCACTGTATGTACTAATGGCCTGCAAGAAGAGGACAAAGCACAATGCCACAATTTCCCTCCAACATTAACAACACAGCCACCTCATGCCCTGTGACCTCCCTTCTCTGAGACATCAAGAAGGCACTGTCATAACATGCACCTTCACCTTTCACCAGCACAGAGACAGTCATCTCGTGAGATTGAACTGGTGGTGGGGTGGGGTGACAGTCTGGTTAGTACCTCACTAACATGGGTCAACGGGGGAAGCAACTCTTGATGTCTCTGACACTTAGAGGACTGCTGGTAACCAGGTACCCCCTTTGCCCCTTGAAGCTCCTGTGCCTCTGTACTCAGCCGTAAATGACATGTTAAATGTTCAGAAACAGGCAGAAGAACTTCAGGTTGGGATGCCGGAGACACTCACTGGACGAGGGGAAGAGTTGGAGGAGTCCATCCAAGTTCTGTCCACTGTGGGTCCTGCCCTCATGGAAAGTGTGATGGTCACACTGGACATCCAGCTCCAGGATACTCTGCTAATCAATCCAGTTCATAGGGCAGCCTGCTGGCAATGTGGGTGCAATTGACTCTCCACTTCACCTCAGGGGAAGCCTGCTCTGGCAGCAAAGGTGACTGTCCTAGCTGCTTACATCCAAAGTGGAAGCACACACATTGGTGCTCTTTAGTGAGGAGAACATCAGTCATCGCCTGGGTGGCTGGCTGTGAAAGTCTGCAGAGATCCCAGTGTGGGGTTTCCTGAAGCCATTCACTCACACCAAAGTGAAGTATCACCTTCAAACATCCGACATGGAATTTCCAACCTCCCACCGCCCACACTCCCCCCCCCCCCCCCCCCCCCACCACCCCCCGCCCATGTGAGTGCAGATGTGCATCTAGGCTCTGGCAACTATTGAAGCTAATCTGGGACATCCTGAGGTGCCTCTGAGCTGGCCTCTTTGTCAGTTACAGATAGCTGTGTGGCAATCTGTAGATGTAGTTCCTGGCCAATGCTCATTGTCAATGCGAGGCCTGGTGTTCCAAATGTGGTGCCCCTGCAGCCCGGGGCTGCAATTGTTACTCCTCCATCCCAATGCCCTTCAGCTGTAAGATGACCAGAAGAATCTGTTCCATCTTACTGTCAGTTTCAGGGGATCTGTAAATTTGATGCATGTTTGAAGCATTAATACAATGAGTATTTTGAGGCAGATCACTCTCCTTGAAGTTTGTCTTGCAAGCCTCTTTCATGGTAAATCCTTCAGCAAGCAACATTCCCCACTTCCCCATTCTCCTCCTCAACCAGCATACATATCACGACAAGCTCAAACTGAACATCCCCTTGTTACATTTTGGCAGAAAGACTCTAGAGGGTGGTCTTTCCCCATTGCACCTTGACAGCAGCTGCCCCAAGCTTTAGGGCATCCTTCAGCCTCTTATTGTTACCATTCAACTGGTTACAGGACACTTATTTCCTTTTGTAGTTAATTACACTGTAAAGGAGGGAATCACTGGCTCATCCTCATCATTGTGCATATGACTGATGATGCACTGACTATATCAGTGTAACTTCATTTCCTACTTTGATTGATAAAATAGATTTTGTAATGGGATCTGTTCTCTGCCTAGACTGCTTTATATGTGATACTTTTAGTAACTAAGAAAGGTTAATGGAACCTATCTTCCAAAGTGATCTTCTGAATAGCTTGGAGCTGCCCCGTTGGGAGAATGGATAGAGAGTCATTTATAGCCAGAAGTGAAACAGTGACCGACCCCTTTAAAAACACATCTGTGTTTACTTTTGACAGCGATATACATCAAAAGTAGGTTACATACCCAAATCAACACAACTGATTTGCAGTCTAAGTGAACAAGGCTTGACAGCTACACCAAACAGTAAGTCAGTCCCATTTCCCTCAGGACAAATACCATGTGATCCATTTAGCCTTTTTCCCAGAAAACTGCATTGGATAATAAAATCCGTTCTTTTCAAAATAATTAAAGAATAATGGGTGAATGATACTGTCCATTGAGATATTTACTAATGTGTTTGTCCAGCATATGTACTGTGGCGAATTGGTGAGAGAATTGCAGTGCTCTGAAAGTACTTCGGAAAGTGTTCAGAATTTTAAAAAAATACAAGGCACTTCCTAGCAGTTCAGCTGTTTCATTATTAAAGTCTTTTCTCAGATCAATATTTGCATCCAAGCAGTGCCAATATCATGAGATCATCTGAGGTAGAATGGATAAAAGTTGACTTTCAGTTGACAATGAGTGATATTGTGACTGCATGATGTTGTGAAACATCGGCTCCTTGTAACTTAGGATCAATTTATCCTGAGTCTATGTGGAACAGACCCTGCTCAGATGAAGAGTCGTCTGGACTCTAGGCATTAGCTTGCTTTCTCTCCACAGATGCTGCTTGACTCGTTATGATCTCCAGCATTTTTTGTTTTTAGTACAGATTCCAGCATCTGCAATAATTTGTTCCTAAATCCTATTTGTTGTTTAATATGAGAAATCTGTACCTCCCTCAGCGGGGATAGTATCCTAAAAGATGGGGTGGCATGGTGGCTCAGTGGTTAGCACTGCTGCCTCACAGCACCAGAGTCTCAGGTTCAATCCCAGCCTTGGGTGACTGTCTGTGTGGAGTTTGCACATTCTCCCAGTGTCTGCGTGGGTTTGCTCCCATAGTCCAAAGATGAGCAGGCCAGGTGAATTGGCCATGCTAAATTGCCCATACTGCTAAGTGCATTAGTCATAGGGAAATGGGCCTGGTTGGTTACTCTTTGGAGGGTTGGTGTGCTCTGGTTGGGCTGAAGGGCCTGTTTCCACACTCTAGGGAATCTAATCAAGATAGCTATAGGAAATATCTACTTACAAGGTAAAGTTTATTATTCTGCATTCCTGGATAGTAATCTTCACTGTTAGAAAGAAAATTTGACTCTAGTTACTAAAGAAGAAATCTAAAGAGATCATAGCTTACAAAATGATTTGGAGTGTTCAAACTAAAACAATTAGATTTTATCTCATTCGTTTATCTTGTTATATATTTTGTCACTGTAATGATTGGGGCGAGGGCCAGGGGGATATCATTGACAATGAGATCCTTAACTGGGGTTGTTAACCTGAGCCATTCAGGGAGCCCTGGCCGACAGGTATAAACAGGAGATTTAGAAGGTCTCCTCTCTCTAGAGACTGACTCTAAGTTGACTGATCAGAGCCCATGTACTTTGCACATATAAACAAAGTGTGGTTACTGGCCTCTGTGCAGTTATTCCAGTTCAAGGTTTGCATAAAGATTTGTAGCTCGGGTGCTGGTTAGCAGTTGTTGTGGGTTTGTTTGCCGAGCTGAGAAGTTGGTTTGCAGACGTTTCATCCTTTGTCTAGGTGACATTCTCAGTGCTGTGGAGCTTTCTGTGAAGTGCTGTTGTACGGGTGTTGGTTGGAATTTATTTGGTTTTGTTCCCGCTGCTTCTGTTTCTGATTCTGGTTTACCATTGCAGTGATTGGTATATTGGGTCTAGGTCTATGTGTTTATTGATGGAGTCCAAAAAGCCAAACAGAGGACAGCCACAGAATGTCAATAAACATGGCACTTGTTCACAGACTCCATCAACAAGCACATAGACCTAGACCCAACTTACAGATTATTGCAGCAAACAACTAGAACTGACAACCGGAAGCAGCAGGAAGGGAACCAAATAAAATCCAGAAGACACATTACAGCAGTGTTTGACAGGAGGCTCCAAGCACTGAGGACAAAACATCTGCAAACAACTTCCCAGCTTGGTGAACATACCCACAACAAGTGCAGTTATTTCAGTCACTGAATTATTTTTGCAGGATCATATGTTTCTAACATGCAGCATAGTAACAAATGTCATGCTGAACAGTAAACCTGATGACATAATTAAATGATGAATGGATGTGAAGCGTTTTTAATATTCATTCTGGAAATGTGGAGATGACTTCCCAAAGTGAGCATTTATTGTTTGTGACTGGAATGCTGAAAACTGCACATCAGCTCGAAACCCTTCTTATAATGGTTCACCAATTTCAGACAGTCATTTGACTGTGAGAACAAAGCACAGCCTGGCAGACTTGTGGTTCCTACTAAAGTTTTTGTTGGTATAATAGTACCTCAGGAAAGTACACTTCTCCCAGTAAAACTTATGCAAAATATTTTTCACACACTTCATAGACTTTCTGCTTGTTAATACTTCAGCTTGGTATTCTGGCTACAAGGGTATAAAACTAAAACTGCCATGGTGCACCAAGCTCCCAATCATGTACACAGCTTGACCACAGGTATAAATACTTGCTGATTTTTCTAAAACATGTTGGTGTTCTGGAACAAAGCGCTGGAGAAACTCAGCAGATCTGGCAGCATCTGTGGAGAGAAAAACCAAGTTTGCATTTTGAGTCCAGCGATCCCTTGTCAGAACAGTTCTTTGGGAAATTCACTGTTATCAAACAATTCTTCACTCTTTGCTCATCCACAAGCTTTCATGGTCACAATCTTTTCTCATCTTTCTGTAGCTGGTCAGTACTGCATTGCTCTTGTGAACCCACCCAGCCTGCACATCCCTGACACTATTAGCGTGGCCCATCCACCTTACCTGCACATCTTTGGACTGTGGGCGGAAACCAGATCTCCCGGCAGAAACTCACACAGATTCGTACGGGGAAAATGTGCAAACTACACACAAACAGTTACCCAAGTCTGGAATTGAACCCAGGTCCCTGGCACTATGAGGCAGGAGTGCTAACTAGTAAACCCCCAGGCCACCTATAGCTAAACTTTTGGTGTATTGGATAAATTCAGCATTCTTAAATATAATAAGCTTGTGCAAATGTATGGCTGTGGTCAACAGCAAAGAGTTTTCACAATAGTTTCTTCTGAATTCTTTTACAACAACATAAAAATGTTTCATGTCTATAGTGCCTTAATATAGTAAAATTGCCAACGTGCGTCATAAGGATGTTATCAAGGAAAATATGACACCGATCCATATTGGGGCAGATGATCATAAAACATGCTTAAAAAGATTGATTTTTAAGGGGCATTTTGGGACTGAGGTAGGAAACCAAAGTGGTTTTCCTTTCCCTTCCTGTTTCGGGTGTTCCTTGTGATTAGGGTTGCTAATCTCACCAAGAACTACGCAAGCTGGCCTAGGGACTAAACCTGTGCTCTGGTATTTTCCACACCACACTCTCACCACCAAACCCATCTCCTTCCAATAGGGATTTAAGAAGGAAATTTCAAAGTTTCAGGTCTAGGCAGTTGAAACTACAGCTCCAATGGTTGAATGCTGAAAACTGGAGATGTACTAAAGGCTAGAATTAGGAAAGCACAAAGATCTCCAGCTGGTGGGGTTTGTGGTGAGCTGATTCAGTGATTCAAAACAAAGAACTACTTTAAAACTGAATGTGAGGAGTTATTAAATTGGCTGCCAAGGGGATCATCTGATGTTTGCAACTTCAGACTATCGACATTTCAGAAGATTCTGAACTGAATTGTAATGCATGGGTGACACTCCCCGGTCCCTACCCCCCACCATCCCATCTTGAATGCCTAAGTTTCATACCTGCTATTACTGAAGCGTCCCCCAATATACAAAGACATTGGGCCCCAAATCTCTATGTCTCCAAGGGAGACATAACAAAGGGAAGCTGAGGTCAGTTATCCACAAGTTAAATGAAAAAGACATCTATTGAGATCAATGGCCTTTGTCCATGTGACTGAACAAGTCCTCCGACACTGAAAGATGTCCATTTGAACTTCAGTTGCATATTAAAAGCCATTAAACATGTGATTAAAATTGCTTCTCTGATAAATAAATCTTTACATTTGAAAGGCTGGGAATGCTGAAGAGTGCATGCACAAAGAGGAACCTAGCAGCCTTTGGAAGTGATGGAAAGCAACAGGCAGTCTCAATGATAGCATTGCTGAAAGTTTGTATCATCGAAGGATGAGGAATCCAGGACTCAGTCGCCTGAATCAGATTCCATATTGAGTGTGAGTGACAGCAGTCAGATTGGGAGGACTTGAGGGTGACTGCAACAGTGAGGCCTGAGTGTCCGCACTATTCCAGTGCCATCCATTGATAGTGATGCAGACCTGGATAAGGAAGGGAATCATTCCTTCTTTGAGTAGGAGCAGCAGATGTGGGTTACAGCAGAGCAGCAGCTGGAAAGGGCCATGCAACGAAATGGCAATGTTGATGATGGCATGTACAGAGAAGGAGTGGCAACTGAGGATTTGCACACCTCTGGCTTCATCAGAACCAGGCTTCACCTCCACGTCCTGCTCTTCTCCAATCTCCATGGCCCTCTGATCCCCAGCCTTGGGACCTGCAGTAGCACATGAACACAAGCTTCCTGTGGCTTGCTTCAACCCTGCAGGTGCTATTTTGGAATTATAGATAATCACTCTATATTCCAAAAGTCAGAGATTTAAGCAGTCTGCAGAATGAAAGCAACAATACAACAACTGCAGAGAAAGGTTGTGCCATTGTTGACTTTCAAGAACTGCAAGACTTAGTATTCTTTTTTGATTCGAAAATCTGAGTTCACCCATTGAGAAATTGGACACCCCAATGCAAAAACCACATTACGACCTGCTGAACATTCTTCACTTCCAAAGCAACATTGCTGTTAATATGGATTTGATGCCAGCTATGTGAAATTACCTGAACTACAATTTCAAAAGGATAATAACTTCCTTCTTCACTGGACTCTCAAAGACATCTAAGCTGTGAACTATTTTGTTGGTGCAATACTTGTGAAGTATACCTCCTTCTTTTATTGTATTTTTCTTGAGTGAGTGCTGTGTGACTGATGTAGCATTTAGATTCTTTGAGGCGATTGTGCTAATAGATAATACTCCTGGTTTAAACCCACAAGACGCTGCTGCCGGTGTTTCTAAATTGGTCACATACTATGTGGGTTGGAGGGGAGTAGGGTCTGGTAACACACTTATCTACATTTAAAAAAATAAAATATATTGATGATAGACTGAAGGAAGGAAATTAAGGGTTTAATTTTATGTGTCCTACCCTGTCTTTAATATTGAGGCATTTTTGGACTTGGAGCTGATGTGGGTCAGGGAAAACAAGGATGAACTGGATGTGATTGTGCAAGTTGCAAAAGAAAACATTACAAAATGTATAATGTTTCCATTTGTTTTACATGTAAACAATAGCAGAAAGCACAAAGGTGTGTGGGGAAAGAAATGACGGTAAAATTATTGTTATTTGAGTTTGTTCAGTGACTGTAAGTGACTGCTGCATACAACAGTGGTGTTCTCCACAAACAAAAAAATCAAACATCAATTATCAGATTGCCCCTGATTCTCCATCCACATTGGCACAAGATTGTGGGAAGCATCCAGTGGAACTGAAAGGATTGTAAAGTAGTTTCAGTGATATAGTCTGGTTGGTTTTGCTTGAAGCATAGCAGGTCCGTACTGTCAATATTATTTGACGAATAGTAATAATCCTCCTACTCTGTCAATGCCAAGAATACAGAGGTGTTTTGTTTAAAAGTTATGAACTGCTTTACAATTGGGTGGTTATGACCTCTTTTGCTTGCTGTACATTGTGTCACTCTAAAGACAATCAAAATAATATTTTTTAAAAATTCATGTGGGATGTGGGACTTGCTGGTAGACCAGCTTTATTACCCTTACCTTTAAGAGTCAACCACACTTTGCTGTGGGTCTGGTGTCATATATAGGCCAACCAGATAAGGATGGCATTTCCCTTCCTGAAAGGGCATTAGTGAACCAACTGGCTTTTTCTGACAATTGATCATGGTCAGCGTTAGTCTCTTAATTCTAGAGTTTGACTGAATTGTGGAACTTCAACACAGATCTCCAGAATATTACTTAAATCACTGGATTAATGGTCTGGTGATAATGCCACGAGACCACCCCATCCCCTAAAATCCCTGCTTTCATGCTATCCATGATGGGAAGAGAGCACACATTACATACTCCCAGTTGGCAACTGTCCATCCAAGGACTACAGCAATAGAGTATCTTTTTTTTATCCTCATGATGATTCCAAGACAAAGGCATTATTTTCCCATTTCTGTTTAAAAATGTGGAGCTGAGCATGTTAGCTGGTGACTAACATGCCATGCTTACCATTGTGAAAGCTTATACAATTGCATGTCAATAATCAGCCTGTTAAGAGATAGCAGACGAGCATGGGAGAATTTCTTGGTGAAACTCAGGTCTTGAAACTGACAACACATGTTACTAGAAGCTGTCAGCCAATCAGAGGCCAGAAACGACTACGGGGGCTGGGGGAAGGAGGAAGTGCGAAGCAAAGGGGGACTGGGAGGGGTTTGAGATGGTGTCAAGGACAAGAGAAGGGAGTAGGCTGACTCTGGTTAATCTCCTGTTCTAGATTGTGCCTGTGATTGGCAATTGGAAATCCCCCAATTGGACAGTTACGTGGAGCTGAGAAACTTTCCACTTTCCTCACTCACCTGGGGAGGAGGGTGGTGTGTTGAAGCTCTTCAGTTGTGATTAATTGACCATTTAAAAGTTTTAATTGATTGAGATTCTGGAATGTAATTAGTGATGTGGTGAGAGCGGTTGTCAGGGTCAACTTGCCCAAATATTTCCCCTTCTTAAAATCCCATTTTCCACCTTTGGGGAAAATTGCAAACATAGAATTTAACATTTATTCCACTGAATTTAAAACTGTTACACTGTAGATATAACACGCACCCCCTATTCTGTCAGACACAATGCAGCTGACTTAATCTGAGACTGGAATCAACTTCCAATTAAGTAAATTACGGTAATTATATTGTTTTTTTATTCTGTTGCTGCTTTCTCTATGGTGACAGTTTAGCAAATTCAGAGTCAACTTGCCAACCAAGCAATCTGGATTTCTCCTGTAACATAAATTGTTGCAATTCTTTGAGATTTTGTACTCATCCTGATCAGTGCAGGACAGAAAGTTTCAGCAGCCTGTCTGTTTTCACCACTATTTTGTTGTTGGAAATAAGTAGCTATTACAAAAGATACTTTCAAGAAGAAGGATGTTCATCCAAGATATTTAAAGAACATTTTCACTCACATTAATTATCGTTCCACCAAAACCAAGGGGTACCCTTAATGTTCTCCAGCTGACATCACTTTTCATTTGAGTAGTAACTAAACCTGAGTAAAGGCATCCCTCCTTTCCATTGACCAGTCTATCTCCTTTTTGTGCAGCTATATAGTTACGTATTGCTACTTTTTACACTTTCTTGCATTTAAGCAATCGGTTTTGTTCCGGGGATGCTTCTTTCTAAGTATTGCTGACAGGCAGAGATTAAACTTTAACTTTTCAATGAGAAGGGCTGTCTATAGCCAGAACGGACTCAACTGATATTGAAGGAACTGCGTTGGGTTTCCGTTTAGTCTCTGTGTGTGGTAGCCAGTTATTACCAAAACATTCCTCATACTGCTTCCAGTAAATTGCACTTCTAACAGTAACAGTTAGTCTCAAATCCCTGCCCTGTTCTGACAGCTCGATTGCAGAAACATGACACGCTCAATGAGAAAATGGTGGGTAGGAAATGCCTTGGTTGCCACAAATGACCTCAATTCATAAGGTGGAATCCAATCCAATAGGTTCTGAGACACGTTGAGTGTTATCCAGGGAGCACATGTTTCTGAGCATCAGATGAAGGCTGAAAATGACTTCGCTGAATTTCCAGCCCCTCATTCTCCTTTTGAAGAGCCTCAGGTCAAACCCTAGCATACGCCATTATTTCTTAAAATAAATTGGGAAGAAAGCAAGCTACCTACATCACAGCAAGCTCCCAGAAATATCAGTCTGCTAATGCCTAGACAATGTGGTTTTGTGACATCAGTAAAGGGATAAATATTGACCCTGATTGTCTTTGCAATAGTGTTGTGGGATCTTTTGTACACACCTGATAGTCATAGAGTCATAGAAATGTACAGCACAGAAATAGACTCATCCATGGTCCAACTCATCCATGCCGACCAGATATCCTAACCTAATCTAGTCCCATTTGCCAGCACTTGGCCATATCCATCTAAACCTTTTCTATTCATATACCCATCCAGATGCTTTTTAAATGTTGCAATTGTACCAGCCTCCACTACTTCCTCTGGTAGCTCATTCCATACATGCACCACCCTTTGTGTGAAAATGTTGCCCCTTAGGTCCCTTTTAAATCTTTCCCTAAACCTATGCCCTCTAGTTCTGGACTGCCCCACTCCAGGGAAAAGACCTTGTCTATTTATCCTATCCATGCCCCTCATGATTTTATAAACCTCTATAAGGTCACCCCTCAGCCTCTGACGCTCCAGAGAAAACAGCCCCAGGCTATTCAGCCTCTCCCTGCGTCTTAAATCCTCCAACCCTGGCAACATCATTGTAAATTTTTTCTGAACCCTTTCAAGTTTCACAATATCCTTCCGATAGGAAGGAGACCAGAATTGCACGTGGTAAGGCTAATACTTCATCCAAAAGGAAGTCATTGCACAAGCTCCGGTGGAAACTCACATCTTATACTCCTGCAGACATTCAATGTAAATATGCTAAAGGATTTAAAGTTTCAACATGAAGTCTTATCTGGTTTATGTAAAATTAAAGTTATTGATATCACCACATTAATCTTAATTACAATTCTAAGTTTCACATGTCATACTTTTTAATATTTCCTTTTTTCATTTAGTTGGAAAGGACATTCAGTTTTTTAGAAATAAAATGAATCATTCACTGAAAGTCTGGTTTGCTTCCAGAAATATGTGACTATTCAAGTTCCAACAATCCACCTGCATAATGAAAAGAGGAGCTGCAATGTATTTTGTTATACTTTTCGCTGGAACCGTGGGAGATAAGTAAATAAATACTAGTTAAACAATTATCAAGAAACTATATCTCGAAAGATTTCCAGGTAAATATTGAAGACATGCCAACAAATGACTGTGTTTCTCATTACAGTCAGACTTATCCTTTTAAAATCTGAAATCAATTTCAATCATTGTATCAGAATTTTGTGTCTATGAAGAAAATAATGTCATAGTTAGTGATCAGACAGATGCGATGTAGGTCATTCAGCTCAATATGCCTGTGTCAGCTTGGAAAGAGTTCTCCAGTTATTCCAATCTTCCCATCCTCTTTACACATCAGCTCTTTTTTTTTTTGTCTTACTGAGTTCCACTGGTTTATAGTTGCTATTTCTAAATTTCAGTATAATCTCTGATTTTACTTCAGTTTGTTCTCACTGTGCTGCCTCACCGTGTCTCATTATAAAACATGCTGCTGCAGTGGTAGGTACAAGAGAGCAATCTCTGAGCACGTTGACCATTAGAAAAGAGAGGAAGGTTGATCAAATCGAGGAAATTGCAAAATAGCACACTGATAATAAGAATTATGACACAGTAAATGACTAACGTGGAAATGCTGACAATGATGAAGCTCATTTGGTCCAGTCAATTATTTGTTGATAGGGAGAGGCTGAATAGGCTGGGGCTATTTTCCCTGGAGTGCCAGAGGCTGAGGGGTGACCTTATAGAGGCTTATGAAATTGTGATGGGCATGGATAAGGATAAGTCAAGACCTTTTCCCCAGGGTAGGGGAGTCCGAAACTAGAGGGCATAGGTTTAAGTTGAGAGGGGCAAGATTTAAAAGGGGCCTAAGGGGGAACTTTTTCATGCAGAAGGTGGTGTGTGTATGGAATGAGCTTCCAGAGGAAGTTGTGGAGGCTAGTACAATTACAACATTTAAAAGGCATATGGATGATACATGAACAGGAAGGGTTTACAGCGAAATGCTCAAAATTGGACTAGATTAATTTAGGATATCTGATCAGCATGGAAGTGTTGCACTCAAGGACAAGTTGGACTGAAGGGTCTGTTTCTATGCTGTACATCTCTATGGCTCAAACTCAGCACCATCCCAATGCCATGTTCCTGTATTAATCTGTAATGAGGTGGATTCTACACAGGCAGTGGCTCAGAGCAGTGCGGTGACAGCAAGCGATTCAGAGCAGTGTGTGAGGACAGCCAATGGCTCAAAGCAGTGCAGGGGGACAGCCAGTGGATCAGAGCAGTGCAGGGGGGACAGCCAGTGGATCAGAGCAGTGCAGGGACAGGCAGTGGCTCAGAGCAGTGCGGGAGGGACAGCCAGTGGACCAGTGCAGGGCAAGGACAGGCAGTGGATCAGAGCAGTGTGGGCTGACAGCCAGTGGCTCAGGGCAGTGCAGGGGGACAGCCAGTGGATCAGATCAGTGCAGGGGACAGTCAGTGATTCAGAGCAGTATGTGAGGACAGCCAGTGGATCAGAGCAGTGCGGGAGGACAGCCAACGACTCAATGCAAGGACAGCGATGAGCTGGCCCAGAGCGAAGGAGGGGTTATCCGTGACCTGGAGCAGAGTGAGGACGGAGCCAAGTGGGGGTGTTCAGCAGATGGGTGTGGAGTGTTGTCAGCCAGTGACCTGGAGCAGAATGACGATGGCCCACAGCCCGGAGCAGAGTGAGGATGGCCCGCAGCCTACAATGGGGAGAGTATGGCCCACAGCCTGGGGTAGAGTGAGGATGGCCCACAGCCCGGAACAGAGTGAGATTGGCCCATAGCCCGGAGCAGAGTGAGGATGGGCCACAGCCCAGAGCAGAGCGAGGATGGCCCACAGCCAGGACCAGAGTGAGGATGGCCTACAGCCTGGAGCAGAGTGAGGATGGGCCACAGATTGGAGTAGAGTGGGGATGGCCCACAGCCTGGAGCAGAGTGACGATGGCCCACAGCCTGGAACAGAGTGAGGATGGCCCTCAGCTTGGAGCAGAGTGAGGATGGTCCACAGCCCGGAGCAGAGTGAGGATGGCCCATAGCCTGGAACAGAGTGAGGATGGCCCACAGCCAGGACCAGAGTGAGGATGGGCCACAGCCTGGAATGGAGTGAGGATGGCCCACAGCCTGGGGTAGAGTGAGGATGGCCCACAGCCCGGAGTAGAGTGACGATGGCCCACAGCCTGGAACAGAGTGAGGATGGCCCTCAGCCTGGAGCAGAGTGAGGATGGTCCACAGCCCGGAGCAGAGTGAGGATGGCCCATAGCCTGGAACAGAGTGAGGATGGCCCACAGCCAGGAATGGAGTGAGGATGGCCCACAGCCCGGAGCAGAGTGTGGATGGCCCATAGCCTGGAGCAGAGTGAGGATGGGCCACAGATTGGAGTAGAGTGAGGATGGCCCACAGCCCGGAGCAGAGTGACGATGGCCCACAGCCTGGAACAGAGTGAGGATGGCCCTCAGCTTGGAGCAGAGTGTGGATGGCCCACAGCCCAGCGCAGAGTGAGGAGGACCCACAGCCAGGACCAGAGTGAGGATGGCCCACAGCCAGGAATGGAGTGAGGATGGCCCACAGCCTGGGGTAGAGTGAGGATGGCCCACAGCCTGGAGCAGAGTGAGGATGGGCCACAGATTGGAGTAGAGTGAGGATGGCCCACAGCCCGGAGCAGAGTGACGATGGCCCACAGCCTGGAACAGAGTGAGGATGGCCCTCAGCCTGGAGCAGAGTGAGGATGTTCCACAGCCCAGAGCAGAGTGAGGATGGCCCACAGCCAGGACCAGAGTGAGGATGGCCCACAGCCTGGAATGGAGTGAGGATGGCCCACAGCCTGGGGTAGAGTGTGGATGGCCCACAGCCTGGGGTAGACTGAGGATGGCCCACAGCCCGGAGTAGAGTGAGGATGGCCCATAGCCAGGACCAGAGTGAGGATGGCCCACAGCCAGGAATGGAGTGAGGATGGCCCTCAGCCTGGGGTAGAGTGAGGATGGCCCACAGCCCGGGGTAGAGTGAGGATGGCCCACAGCCCGGGGTAGAGTGAGGATGGCCCACAGCCAGGACCAGAGTGAGGATGGTCCACAGCCCGGAGCAGAGTGAGGATGGCCCACAGCCCAGAGCAGAGTGAGGATGGCCCACAGCCAGGACCAGAGTGAGGATGGCCCACAGCCAGGAATGGAGTGAGGATGGCCCACAGCCCGGAGCAGAGTGAGGATGACCCATAGCCTGGAACAGAGTGAGGATGGCCCACAGCCAGGACCAGAGTGAGGATGGCCCACAGCCAGGAATGGAGTGAGGATGGCCCACAGCCTGGGGTAGAGTGAGGATGGCCCACAGCCTGGAGCAGAGTGAGGATGGCCCACAGCCAGGACCAGAGTGAGGATGGCCCACAGCCTGGAGCAGAGTGAGGATGGGCCACAGATTGGAGTAGAGTGAGGATGGCCCACAGCCCGGAGCAGAGTGACGATGGCCCACAGCCTGGAACAGAGTGAGGATGGCCCTCAGCTTGGAGCAGAGTGAGGATGGTCCACAGCCCGGAGCAGAGTGTGGATGGCCCATAGCCTGGAACAGAGTGAGGATGGTCCACAGCCCGGAGCAGAGTGTGGATGGCCCACAGCCCAGCGCAGAGTGAGGAGGACCCACAGCCCAGAGCAGAGTGAGGATGGCCCACAGCCAGGACCAGAGTGAGGATGGCCCACAGCCAGGAATGGAGTGAGGATGGCCCACAGCCTGGGGTAGAGTGAGGATGGCCCACAGCCCAGAGCAGAGTGAGGATGGCCCACAGCCAGGACCAGAGTGAGGATGGCCCACAGCCTGGAGCAGAGTGAGGATGGGCCACAGATTGGAGTAGAGTGAGGATGGCCCACAGCCCGGAGCAGAGTGACGATGGCCCACAGCCTGGAACAGAGTGAGGATGGCCCTCAGCCTGGAGCAGAGTGAGGATGGTCCACAGCCCAGAGCAGAGTGAGGATGGCCCACAGCCAGGACCAGAGTGAGGATGGCCCACAGCCTGGAATGGAGTGAGGATGGCCCACAGCCTGGGGTAGACTGAGGATGGCCCACAGCCTGGAGTAGAGTGAGGATGGCCCATAGCCAGGACCAGAGTGAGGATGGCCCACAGCCAGGAATGGAGTGAGGATGGCCCTCAGCCTGGGGTAGAGTGAGGATGGCCCACAGCCCGGGGTAGAGTGAGGATGGCCCACAGCCCGGGGTAGAGTGAGGATGGCCCACAGCCAGGACCAGAGTGAGGATGGTCCACAGCCCGGAGCAGAGTGAGGATGGCCCACAGCCAGGACCAGAGTGAGGATGGCCCACAGCCAGGAATGGAGTGAGGATGGCCCACAGCCCGGAGCAGAGTGAGGATGACCCACAGCCAGGAATGGAGTGAGGATGGCCCTCAGCCTGGGGTAGAGTGAGGATGGCCCACAGCCCGGGGTAGAGTGAGGATGGCCCACAGCCCGGGTAGAGTGAGGATGGCCCACAGCCAGGACCAGAGTGAGGATGGTCCACAGCCCGGAGCAGAGTGTGGATGGCCCACAGCCCAGCGCAGAGTGAGGAGGACCCACAGCCCAGAGCAGAGTGAGGATGGCACACAGCCAGGACCAGAGTGAGGATGGCCCACAGCCTGGAACAGAGTGAGGATGGCCCACAGCCAGGACCGGAGTGAGGATGGCCCACAGCCTGGAGCAGAGTGAGGATGGGCCACAGATTGGAGTAGAGTGAGGATGGCCCACAGCCCGGAGCAGAGTGACGATGGCCCACAGCCTGGAACAGAGTGAGGATGGCCCTCAGCCTGGAGCAGAGTGAGGATGGTCCACAGCCCAGAGCAGAGTGAGGATGGCCCACAGCCAGGACCAGAGTGAGGATGGCCCACAGCCTGGGGTAGAGTGAGGATGGCCCACAGCCTGGGGTAGACTGAGGATGGCCCACAGCCTGGAGTAGAGTGAGGATGGCCCATAGCCAGGACCAGAGTGAGGATGGCCCACAGCCAGGAATGGAGTGAGGATGGCCCACAGCCTGGGGTAGAGTGAGGATGGCCCACAGCCTGGGGCAGAGTGAGGATGGCCCACAGCCCGGAGCAGAGTGAGGATGGCCCACAGCCCGGAGCAGAGTGAGGATGGCCCACAGACCGGAGTAGAGTGAGGATGGCCCACAGCCCGGGGTAGAGTGAGGATGGCCCATATCCCGGAGCAGAGTGAGGATGGCCCATAGCCCGGAGTAGAGTGAGGATGGCCCATAGCCCGGAGTAGAGTGAGGATGGCCCACAGCCTGGGGCAGAGTGAGGATGGCCCACAGCCCGGAGCAGAGTGAGGATGGCCCACAGCCCGGAGCAGAGTGAGGATGGCCCATAGCCTGGAACAGAGTGAGGATGGCCCACAGCCTGGAATGGAGTGAGGGTAGCCCACAGCCTGGAATGGAGTGAGGGTGGCCCACAGCCTGGAATGGAGTGAGGATGGCCCAAGGCCTGGAATGGAGTGAGGATGGCCCACAGCCTGGAGCAGAGTGAGGATGGCCCACAGCCCGGAGTAGAGTGAGGATGGCCCACAGCCCGGCGCAGAGTGAGGATGGCCCACAGCCCGGCGTAGAGTGAGGATGGTCCACAGCCCGGAGCAGAGTGAGGATGGTCCACAGCCCGGAGCAGAGTGAGGATGGTCCACAGCCCGGAGCAGAGTGAGGATGGTCCACAGCCCGGAGCAGAGTGAGGATGGTCCACAGCCCGGAGCAGAGTGAGGATGGTCCACAACCCGGAGTAGAGTGAGGATGGTCCACAGCCCGGAGCAGAGTGAGGATGGCCCACAGCCTGGAACAAAATTGTTTATGAAATCACGCAAGTCAAAATATACTGATATTTTGTTTTGTTCATGGGATGTGGTCATCGCTGGCTAATTGCCTATCGCTAATTTATCAGATAGCAGCCTAGAGTTATCTGCATTGTTTTTGGTCTGGAGGCCTGACTGAGTAAATATGGCAAATTTACCAATCCAAAAGTCTTTAGTAAATCAGACTTATTAAAATGACAATCATTGTTAGATACATGGTCACCATGCGGAGAGCTTTCTTTCCTCCTCTGATTTTTGTGGAATTGCAATTTCACCATCTGTCCCAGAGCAATATGAACTCATTACCAGAACAGTAACCTGGGGTATGCAATTAGTAATGCAGTTACGTTACTATTGCTTCCCCCAATGACGGTTCTCTTGACAATTATTGAGCCCTGGTTGAATCTAAAGTTCTAGTAAATTAACTGTTTAAAAAAAAACTGCACAAAGTTTATGATTACAGACGAAGACTTGCATTTCTATGCGGTTTTCTACAGTTTGAGATTATCAAAAATACTTTATATGCAATTAGGTATTTTTGAAATGTAATCCCTGTCCTAATGTAGGAAACATAGCCACTATTTTATGTAGAGCAAAGTCTCACAGACACAATGAGATAAATGGCCAAGTCATCCTATTGTGGGCATTGTAGGCAGCAGCCTGACATAACAATTGTGAAAGTGGGCAATTTAACATATGAAAGAGGAGATGATAAAACATGGGAGAAGGGGAAGGGGGAATTCACTGACAGTCAGCACCATTCTGTCTCTGATAGGAGGACAGTACACTATTCTGCCTGGCATGATGATACAGCATGTCTGCAGCTTGGGGGAGAGAGTGAAGATGAACAAGTTGGTTGGGAACATGAGGAAGATCAAAGTTGATGAGGAAGACACTTGAAAAATGTCCATATTAGAGAGGAGGAGGTGCTGGATGTCTTAAAATGCAGGAAAGTAGATAAATCCCCAGGACGTGATCAGGGGTACTGTGGAACTCTGTGGGAAGCTAGAGAAGTGATTGCTGGGCCTCTTGCTGAGATATTTGTATAATCGATAGTCACAGATGAGGTGCCGGAAGACTGGAGGTTAGCCAGTTTGGTGCCACTATTTAAGAAAGGTGGTAAGGACAAGCCAGAGAACTATACACCGGTGAGCCTGACGTCAGTGGTGGGCAAGTTGTTGGAGGGAATTCTGAGAGACAGGATGTACATGTATTTGGAAAGGCAAGGACTGATTGGGAATAGTCAACATGGCTTTGTGCATGGGAAATCATGTCTCACAAACATTGCATTTTTTGAAGAAATAACAACGAAGATTGATGAGGGCAGAGTGGTTGATGTGATCTATATGGACTTCAGTAAGGCGTTTGACAAGGTTGCTCATGGGAGACTGGTTAGCAAGGTTAGATCTCATGGAATCCAGGTAGAACTAACCATTTGGATATAAAACTGACTCGAAGGTAGAAGACAGAGGGTGGTGGTGGAGGGTTGTTTTTCAAACTGGAGGCCTGTGACCAGTGGAGTGTCACAAGAATTGGTACTGGCTCCACTGCTTTTTGTTGTTTATATATAAATGATTTGGATATGAACATAGGGGGTGTAGTTAGTAAGTTTGCAGATGACACCAAAATTGGAGGTGTAGTGGACAGCATAGACAGAGTACAATGGGATCTTGATCAGATGGGTCAATGGGCTGCGAAGTGGCAGATGGAGTTTAATTCAGATAAATGCGAGGTGCTGCATTTTGGAAAGGCAAATCACAACAGAACTTATTCACTAAATAGTAAGGTCCTGGGAAGTGTTGCTGATCAAAGAAACATTGGAATGCAGGTTCATAGTTCCTTGAAAGTAGAGTCACAGGTAGATAGGATAGTGAAGAAGGCGTTTGGTATGCTTTCCTTTATTGGACAGAGCCTTGAGTAAATGAGCTGGGAGGTCATGTTGTGGCTGTACAGGATATTGGTTCGGCCATTTTTGGAATATTGTGTGCAATTTTGGTCTCCTTCCTATCAGAAGGATGTTGTGAAACTTGAAAGGGTTCAGAAAAGATCTACAAGGATGTTGCCAGAGGTGGAGGATTTGAGCTACAGGGAGAGGCTGAATAGACTGGGGTTGTTTTCCCTGGAGCATCAGAGGCTGAGGGGTGACCTTACAGAGGTTTACAAAATTATGAGGGGCATGGATAGGATAAATAGACAAGGTCTTTTCCCTGGGGTTGGGAAGTCCAGAACTAGAGGGCATAGGTTTAGAGTGAGAGGAGAAAATTTTAAAAGGGACATAAGGGGCTACCTTTTCCACGCAGAGGGTGTTGCGTATTTGGAATGAGCTGCCAGAGGAAGTAATGGAGGCTGGTACAATTGCAACATTTAAAAGGCACCTGGATGGGCACAAGAATAGGAAGGGTTTAGAGGGATATGGGCCAAGTGCTGGCAGGTGGGACTAGATTAGGTTGGTATATCTGATCGACATGGACGAATTGGACTTGAAGGGTCTCTTTCTGTGCTATACAGCTCTATGATAACCAAGAATGGAATATGACGATTTTAGGGGTCACCTCGACTGAGAGGCTGAGTCTGTGGCTCGCTCTATGAAGTACGAGTTTCCTTCCATTGTCATTCAAATAATGAGTGGACGATGGAGATGAAAATGGCTGCTCCCAAGCCCTGAGTAAAAGTGCTTTTACGTCAGTAAGTGCTTTAATTTGTGAGGGAGTGGAATTCACTTGGTGCGATGATAGGCCCTTCAAAGGGCAATAGCATTGAACAGACACATGCACAGTACAGGTGAGAGGCACTAAATGCTGTATGTAAACTATACACATCAACTTACTGTGGCCCCAAACATGCTTCACCACATCATGTAACACACCACATCACGTATTCCCAGGCCCACTAATGGCTGAATATATAAGCAGTGTACTGCAGTCTGGAAAGATCTTCCCTAGTTACCAAAGCAGCAATCCCTTTCCAAAGTCCCAGACCCTGCAGACAACGCGGGATTTGCTCACTTCACAGCTTGGACCACAAAGCATCAGACAGCGCGAAGGATGCCTGGACACTGCACTTTGATTTTTGTTGTTGCACTGGAATGACATTTGCTCACACAGCTGGTGATGAGAAGTAGTCATACATTGACAGATGTTGATAATATATTTACAGTGAAATTTCACCCATGCCATCTATAAGGCCCTCAGAAGGCCTGCTTCTAATTCCTTCAACTATATCTAGGTGCAGGCCTGAACTTCACAACTGGGGTTGTGGAAGCCTGCCCTACAGACAAACCTGTTGGTGTTGGAGTGTTTGTCGGTAGCATTTGTGGCTAGAGTGCCCAAACATGCTCAATGTGTCTTTCCCATGGATAAGTTGACCCTTCTTGGCTTAAACTGTCACAGCACTGAGGAGGGCAAGCAAGGGGGAGGTGGAAGGCCTGCCCATCTTTGATGTAGTTCCTCATCTGGTTGGTTTCCCACAATGTATCCTTGTGAGGAAGGGGCAGCCAGAATGAGGTCAGGCTCCCTTGTCCTCCTGTCACTGTGCTGGACACTAATAGTTGAAGCAATGGATGCAGTTCTGTGTATATCCAGTAGACACTGAGAGTGTTGGAGCTGGGTCTCCTCAGCAGCTCTCCTATTATTAACCTGTCCATGAGGCAGCCAGGCCCTCAGCTGCCAGAATTGACACAATGCAAACAGTGTTGCTGGAACCTTGACTCTTTGGGGCAGTTTGGCCAGAGCCTCTGACAAACCTGCCTGCTGCTCCAGTGTCTGTTTGTGTATTTGTATGGAGTTGTTAATTATCAATAGCCTGGAGAGTCCCCTCCTGTGTGGGGTCTGGCAGCTCTCCAGTACCCTGGAGTGTTTCTTCCTCCACCGGCTGTGGGGATGTGGCAAGGATGTGCTCACTGGCGTTTGCTCCAATCGGGCTAAAGTACCCGCCAGTGGGTCAGGATAGAGCTGGTGGGGGGTGCAGGAGGCAGCCTTGCTGGTGTCCCCTCTGAGGGATCTGTGGCTCTTGCCTAGAGGGGGAGAAGGAGATGTCTTACAGAGGTGACCTCTTGTTGGCTAAGGCCACACAGATTCCACCGGTACCTGCAGGAGACGAAAGAGAGAGTGCTTCGTGAACAGGGGACAAACGTTCGCATATATTAGGAGGATGCGCACAGCGGCAGGGAATGGGAAAACAGCGATGGACAATGATTCTTACTCAGTTCCTGGGTCATGGAGGTTTCTGCATTACCACATTAGAGGTCATGGTCCTCACTGGCTGGGGCTGGGATCTTCTCCCTGTAGGGAGTGAGGAGAAGGAAGTTGGCCGGCCCACCACCCATCTCGGCTCTTCCAGCCTGACTGAGGGCTGTTTTCTCCCAAAATGAGACAAAAGAAGAGGCTGAGTGAGCTGAAAGTGGTTGACATTGCTATTGGTGAGGGAAAGGTAGTTGGTGTCCTGAATGAGTGAGTAGAAAATACAGAGGCCATTCAGGGTTAGAGGGTTGAGTGCAAGTGAGGGAAGATGTTGCTTGTGATACAGAGAGTGGCAGACCACAGGCCTTGGTGCTAGGTGGCCACAGTAGCAGAGGGAAAGTAGTGAAAGTAGTGGCACTTACCCAGTTGCAGCACAGTTCGCTGACCTGCCTACAGCATCGCTACATATTTCTTTAGACCATGGAAACAGTACTGACATGAGTGGCAACCTCAGACCAGGCTGGCAGGGTCTGTTTGTGTGGTGTCCTCCACTAAGACTTCCAAGTCCTGGTTGGCAAAGTGGGGTTCCAAGTTTCCTCTGCTTGCCATGTCCAGGGCAATTCTTGAGTCAATGAAATGGTGCAGGGCAGCTGCAAACTGACAGCACTTGACCTGTCGTACAACCACACTCCAAATATGGTGTTGGCCTTGGGTATTCTCATAATGGCGGGTAAACCCGTTTGCAGTGAGAGGGCAATGTAATGAGTGGGGCACCATGGGAGTTGGTGCACAGCTAATAAAGTATGTTTTTGAGAATAGTAATGAAACCTCACCATGGAGAATCCCTCTATGGAACTCAGTGAAATTGATAATTTACAGCAATATTTAGCCCAACAGGTCCAAAGCAAATTTTGCTTTCTCATAAATTCCTCATTTATAGCATTGATATATTCATGTCATATTCATCTCCAATTTTCCTTTTGGAACAGCGTCCTAACCCTACTTAACATGTCTTTCCTTTGATCTTATAAGTCAAAAGGTTAATGGAAATAAAAGGATATTTTGTGACATCTGAGTTGGCAATGGCAGAAAATAGAATGAAGAAACATTAGAATTCAGGCTAAAAGGTTAACCAATTGTATTGCAAATGCAAAGTTACAACGTACAATTACATCAGAGAAAGTAACAGATTGTGAAATTGCACATGATTTAGTTACCAAACTGAAAATTTTAAAGATGATTCATTTTTGGCATTCTTATTTCAAGGAAACATTTTTTTGCAACTTTGATTCAATATTTACTAAATAATCGAGATACTTATTAGCTTTTACTTTGAAGGGTATTACATTGAGAATGTCTGACATGTGTTAGATGATGATAGTGAGAAGCTGAACTTTAGATTCTTCCCACCCTATATTGCAACAGGGTCAATAGTGCAATAAATCACTTTACACTGCTGAGTCAGCAGCAGAAATGTCACAGATAGGGGACATGGGGAGAACAGGTGACTAAATTGCTTGTGGCAATTGGCTAGAGATGTAAAATGTTACATTAATGAGCGCCAAATAACAATAATGATTGCCTTTTCTGGAAATGCAATAAAATTCCGTTCGGTGCTAAGAGAAAAGGAAAGAATTGTCAGATTTATATTCTTGCTTAATACTTTTAATAACCTTTTGATCATAAATGTACTGGGCAGGGCCAGGGCAACAAAACAGAACCTCGGGACTTTACTAACAGTAACAAAAAAATTACATTTATATCGCATATTTAACATAGTGAAATGTCCTTTGCAGGAGCATTATCAGACACGGCCAAGTAAATGGGTATTAGGCCAGAAGAATCAAAATGCTGTTGTGAGAAACGAAGCTCACTCACTTCAATAATTTCTGTCCGAGACAAGATCTGAATCAGTAGTATCGTTTATTACGCTCTTGCAAGAGGGGTGTGGTGCCCACTGTCCACAAGGCAGGCACACACACACACTGAATTTAACGAGTACACAATATTTATGTAATTTGTTTCTCTTCCCTCCTCCCATTGCTCCTCCCCTGTTTACATCTGTTTCTAATCTAAACCCAGCTGTTTATCTCTGAACTCATCCACCCTTGTCCATGACAAAATGTTTATCTCTGGCCTCACAAGGCCGTTTGACCACCTCCCTCTGTGGTCTTATTGTTATTTATCCTTCTTCATTGCCATCTGTTTCCGTGCTTGCCAAAGCAATATTTCCTTTTATTCTTTATTTACACAGAGTTTTATAACCTCTTGATGGTGGTCTTTTTTTTGTTTTTGCTGAAGCGGGAAACAGATGCTTGTAACTGTTTGTACAGGCATATCTAGCTTAACCCCACCCCCTCCCCTCACAGCACCTTATCAATTTTCTGTAACGTCTACCATTGTTTGCAGGCACACTTCATTCTTGTATGCACATTTTAGCTAATGCAAAAGCAATTATGTATTTCCTTCACATAGTTTTCATTCTTGTTAACTCAGCTCTTGGCTGAAACAATTATACACTGGTGTGAGTTCATTTACCTTGCATAAGCAATTATGATTGCAGAAGTAACACTGCTTTACCTATAATCCACACTATGTTTTATAAGTGTCTAAAAGAGCAGAAAAAGGCAGAGAGAATTAGGGTAGGAAATCAAACTTAACGGGTAGGTACCAACCAACAAAGAAGCAAAGGAGACTGGAGAAGCACAGGTGACTAGACTATGAAAAAAAGCAGAGTATCAAGAGGGTTACAGTGCGGGCAGATGTTACAAAGATAGGGAGGGGATGCAAAAAAGTGATTGGAACACAGGGACAAGAGGCATCTTGGAGCCAAAAATAGAGAATTATCTGGTTTGTGACATGTTTTCTCTAATTGCTTCAAAAATGTCAAAGAAAATCTTTTGGCCAAATTCAAATCCAAATTTCAATTAGGATCAACACCTGTTTTGCTTGACAGATGTATTTTGCATGGAGTCACAGGATGATAGAGTTTATAGCATTGAGGGAGGTCACTTGAACCATTGTTCTGTGCTGAACATCAAGCATCTATCTTCTCTAGTTCCACTTTCCAGCACTTGGCCCATTGCTTGTGTGTTATGGCTTTTCATGTGTTAATCTGAATACCTCTTAAATGTTATGATAGTTCCCACCTCTACCTTTCAGATAGTGAGTTTCAGATACCCACTACCCTCTGGGTAAAACATTTCTTCTTTAAATCATCTCTAAACCTTCTGCCCCTTCTCTTAATGCTATGCCCCCTCATTGAGCCTTCTAATATGGGGAAAAAATTGCTATCTAAGTGACCTCTGTCCCTTGAAACATTATATCCCTCAATCATGTACCCCCTTAACATTTTGTGCTTTAAGAAAACAACCCGAGATGATCGAGGCTTTTAGCTGAAACATTGCAGCACAGGTAACAGCTTGGTGAACTCCTCTGTGCCATCTTTGGAGCAATCATATCCTTCCTATAGTGTGCTTTTCTTAATTCATTAACAGGATGAGGGCATCACCGGCAAGGCCCATCAACAATTGCTGAGAGGGCAGTTAAGAATCAGCCACATTGTTGTGAGTCTCGAATCACATGTAGGCCAGTCCAGGAAAAGATGGTAGTTTCCTTGTCTAAAGGATATTAGTGAACCAGATGGGTTCTTTCCAATAATTGACATAGTCATCATGAGTGTCTTCATTCCAGACATGTTTCTTTAAAATTAATTTCAAATTGCATTGTATCCCATGGCAGGAATTGAACCTGGGTCTTTGGGTTTACAGCAGCAATAATACCATTAGGCCATTGCCTCCCCTTAGTTACCAAAACTGCACAAGAACTCTAGGCGTGGCTTCACTAATATCTTATACTGCTCTGTCATAACATCTGTGTTGTTGTGTTCAATGCCTTGATTAATAAAGGCAAGGATCTCATTTGCCTTCTTAACCACCTGCCCTGCTGCCTTGAAGGATCTGTGAATACGCACATCAAGGCTCCACATATCATTGGTACCTCCCACAGACCTACCATTTATTGTGTACTCCCTTGCCTTGTCAGTCCTTCTAAAATGCATTGCCTGATGTTTCCACATTAAATTCCATTTGATACTGCTTTGCCCATCTGCCAAACCATCTGTATTGTCATGTAGTACAAGGCTTTCCTCCGCTATTTATCTCACCATCAATTTTCGTGTCATCTGAAACTTTGTTGATAAAACCTCCTACATTAATGCCAAAATGATTGAACTACAGTATGAACAGCAAAGGACTCAGGACCAAAGCCTGCAGTATACCATTGAAAACAAGCTTCACATCATAAAAGCTTGAGTGTAGGTATCGATGGAGTGTCAACCTGCATTTTACTGACTGATCCACAGCATTTAACAGCCTCTAAGTTGTTAATCGGCTTGAGGTTGGCCTTTAACAGTCATTGAGATAGATGTGCTACTTCTGTGAATTACTGAACAACCTCTACTTCCTGTGGCACCTCCAGCAGCAACGGGTATTGTAGAAACTGCAACCAGTCCCAAAAAATGCATGTCGCAATGGAGCTTGAAGGTAAGTCTGGAATCGCACAGGGACCAGGTTGGCAGCTGGCACTTAGGGGTTTGAGTACCATGGTGGGTGGGGCTGTAAGTGAAGGAAATAGAGGCGGGAGACCATGAGTATAGTAACTCTGAGCAATGGAGTCTCCTTAAAGTGGTAGCAATCCTGTTGACCAATTCTGCAGCTCACCCAGTGAAAACTATGGACTGGAGAACTGATTGGGCTCCCATCACCATGCATAAAGTTTCTGCCATGCCAAGAGTGAGTGTCCCTTAAGTAATCATTAATTATGGGATTGGTTTCCTGATGCCTCCTTCCCTTATTGCTGAAAAAACCCAGAAGGGCGGGTATGTGGGCAATGGGAGCATGGTTCTCAATTTTATACCTTTCCCACCTGCCATCCTGCCTCCAGGGATGGTAAGATCAAACTCTCTTGTATGGGAAACTTACAGCATAATGTCCTGAGAGTAAAACAGAAAACCCACACATTTACATTATAATTCTAACTCTTGTGATACCAGTTTCACAGTGTGAAAATTTCTTTAAAAAACTAATCGTCCAGGTATTGTGTTGTCCAACGTGCATGTGAGAGTAACCATTATCCTTCCAAACGTTTGACAGAGACAACTTTTGGTGAGTTTAACCTGAAGGTCAACACACTCCAGGCAAGGTTGAGAAAGCGGCGCATTTATGGAAAGTTCTGCCAGCAGGTATTGAGCCCATATTGTTAGTGCCTTCACTGCGAAACAGAATACTCAGCTAGGTTTCAGAAAAGGCTTTTTTAAAATACAAATAGAGTACTATAGATAATTTGAGACAGGAAATGTATTTAGGGAGGTAAATGCCACACGTGAACAAAGTATGTGCTTTGCCTAAGATTGTTTGTGGATTAGTGGTGCTGGAAGAGCACAGCAATTCAGGCAGCATCCGAGGACAGGCAAAATCGACGTTTCGGGCAAAAGCCCTTCATCAGGAATAAAGGCAGAGAACCCGAAGTATGGAGAGACAAGCTAGAGGAGGGTGGGGGTGGGGAGAGAGTAGCATAGAGTACAATAGGTAGGTGGGGAAGGAGATGAAGGTGATAGGTCAGGGAAGAGAGGGTGGAGTGGATAGGTGGAAAAGGAGCTGGGCAGGTCGGACAAGTCCGGACAGGTCGAGTTACTGGAGGTTAGAAACTAGGATGAGGTGGGGGAAGGAGAAACGAGGAAACTGTTGAAATCCACATTGATGCCCTGGGGTTGAAGTGTTCCGAGGCGGAAGATGAGGCGTTCTTCCTCCAGGCGTCTGGTGGTGAGGGAGCGGCGGTGGAGGAGGCCCAGCACCTCCATATCCTCGGCAGAGTGGGAGGGGGAGTTGAAATGTTGAGCCACTGGGCGATTGTTTGTATAAGCTTAGAACTTCACATCTTTGCAGATGACTGCCACGAGCACTTTTAAAGTTTGCATGAAAATAAAAAAAAGGTATAAATGGAATAATTCATTTTCAGTTGTGAAATGGTCGATTCAAATTGCTGAACTTTATTCAAACATCAGAACTACTCTTCTTCCAGTGAACTGGTGCAGGGGTATCCAATTATTGAATCAATTAATTGGATCTGTGCGTTCAGCAAGAAAGTTGGCTAAATTTCATGCAATCACTTTCAAAGAAGGAAAAGTGGTGTTTAAATGCATCCATTTCCAGATATATTTTGCAAGATTTGTCGGTCTATGCCACTTCCATCTCCTACTACCCGTGTCTGGGTACCAATATAACTTCAGTCCATCTAACTCATTTCACTTTAGACAACTCACTTCTTGTTGGTCTTTTTCTGTCTCTTTGTCTCTTCATTCATTCAGTTCTGCTTGTCTCTCCTTTACTTCCATCTGTATTTGTTCTTTCTCTTTTCTCAAATTATATTTTTGTTTGTTCGCCTCTCTGTTATCTCATTTTTACTTCTGTTATTATTCAATACTGCTTTTACTCCTACTTTCTGTGTCATTGATTTCTTGTAATCTTCTGATTTTCACTTCTTTTTCTTACTTTTCAACTATTATTGTTTTGTACACATGAAGTTAGTGATTAGATGAGGCATGTCATGGTCAGAAACAGGAGGCAGATATAAATGTTTAGAATCAAAGTCCAAGGCTAAGTTCAATCTTAAGTTATGAACAGTGGAGTTTTATTTTGCTTTTAAGGGAAAATGGTCATTGCTGGAATGATTAATATTTATTGCCCATCACTAATTGCAATTGGGAAGGCATTGGTGAAATATTTAATTGAACTACTGATGCTATGTGGTGTAGATACGCCAGAGTGCTGTTAGGTAGAGAATTCAAGGATTTTGACACAACAAAGATGCAGGCATACATTTCCAAGCCAAAATGGCCTATTACTTGCAGGTGGTAGTGTTCCTATGCACCATTTATTGTTTTTCGATGAGGTGGCAGATGTCATGGCTGTGCAAGAACCACTAAAGAACTTTATTGAGTTTTGCTCAGCCTTTGGTCAATGGTATGCTGTGTCACCACTTTAGAGAATAAATAAAAAAAATGTACCTGTAATTAGCTTGGAATGCTCACAAACCAATCTCCAAAATAGGAATTGTCATTACCTGTAAGGGCGTGGACCCATTCATGTGCAAGGCATCTGCAGAGGCACAAGCATAGATTGTACAACAAAATTGCAGACCAAAAAGGAACAGACTGTTGAACAGAAAGGTTGATCCTGTCAATTGGAGATACATAGTGATCTCAGAGATTAGCACTGCACACCAGTGGATCCTGCAAACAGCAGAAGAGTCATTGAGTCCATAAAGTCATACAGCACAAAAACAGACTCTTCCATGCAACTCGTCTGCGCTGACCAAACATCACAATCCAACACAGCCCCATTTGCCAGAATTTGGCCCATATCCTTCTAAGGATTTTCCTGAAGAAGGGCTCATGCCCGAAACGTCGATTTTCCTGCTCCTTGGATGCTGCCTGACCTGCTGTGCTTTTCCAGCAACACGTTTTCAGCTCTGATCTCCAGCATCTGCAGTCCTCACTTTCTCCATATCCTTCTAAGCCCTTCCTATTCATATGTCCATCCAGGTGCCTTTTAAATGTTGTAATTGTACCTGTCTCCGCCACTTCCTCTGGCACCTTGTTCCATATACTCCCCACCACAAGTGGTGAAGAAGGCATGCTTGCCGTCATAAGTCAGTGGCAGCTGTATAGGACATTGGGAGGCCACTTTGACAATAAACAGTTCTGGTCACCCTTCAATAGGAAGGATGTTGTTAAACTTGAGAGGATACAGAAAAGATTTACAACGATGTTGCTGGGATTAGGCAGTTTGATTTATAGGGAGAGACTGGATAGGCTGGGGATTTTTTCCCTGGAGCATCAATGGCTGAGAGATGACCTTATAGAGGTTTATAAAATCATGAGAGGCATGGACAGGGTGAATAGCTAAGGTCTTTTTCCTAGGGTATGGGAATCCAAAACTAGAGGGCATAGGTTTAAGGTGAAAGGAGAAAGATTTAAAAAGGACAGTGGGAGTTAATTGAAAACAGTCAAACTGGGAGGGCTGAAGAGGGTGAATGTTAAATTCATGGGACATTGAGGGAGCTGGTCAAAAAAAGTCAATGGTGCTGTGCAACAACATGACCAAGTGCAGCAACTATTGCAGGAGTCTGATAGCATTCAGAGTGAGAGAAAGAACTTCTCTTTTATTTTACCTGAAGGGCAGGGATATTGAAAATGGCAGACCTCAAAACTGCAGCACTCACAGCACTCTAGCCATGGGATATCTGGCCAATAACACATAGAGACTAATGCTTTTTGTATGTTTTTTGAGCATTAAATAGACATGTCTGCAAGTGATGGCTTTCTGCTGAAGAGAGAATATTCAGCCCTTTCTTCATCCCTTCTTATTGCATCTCTCCCTGGTTAAAGTTTCTCTGACTCTTTACAGGTACAATATGCATTAGTTTTTCACAAGACTTTACCAGCCTGTCACTGAATTTATATCTGCAGTTTTCTTTTACTATCGCAGTTCTTAATTTAAAGAAAAACACATTTGGAATTAAAAGTAATACTTTGGGGTTCTGATCCCTTCTGAGAACATAATTAAAGCTTAGAAACAAGCCTAGAATTGGGATTTTATCCATGACAGAAAATGAACTTCTATCTTGGATAGCAGAGAAGCATTGGCACAGAGTCCAGAAGAAACAACAATAGTTAGTGGACAGCCATTCTGACTGGGAGGGCTTATTCTAAATTTGAAAACGGAAACATAGAAAATAGGTGCAGAAGTAGTCCATTCAGCCCTTCAAGCCTGCACTACCATTCAATTTGATTATGGCTGGTCATGCAATCTCAGTATCCCACTCCCACTTTCTCTACCTACCCCTTTGTATCTTTAGCCGCAAAGGTCGCATCCAGTTCCCTCTTGAATATATCTAACAAATTGGCCCCAACAGCTTTCTATGGAAGAGAATTTCACAGGTTCACAACTCAGAGTGCAGTCTTTTTTCCTCACCTCAGTCCTGAGTGGCTTATCTCTTATCCTTAGACTGTGACCCCTATGTTCTTCCTGCATCTAGCTGGTCCAGTCCCATCAGGATTTTGTATATTTCTATGAAATCCCCCTCCTCATTCTTCTAAATTCCAGTGAGTATAAGCCCAGTCGATCCAGTCTTTCCTCATATGTCAGTCCTGCCATCCTGGGAATCAGTCTCGTGAATCTTCGCTAGGCTCCCTCAATAGCAAGAATGTCCTTCCTCAAGGTATGGCCTCACCAAGGCCCTGCATAACTGCAGGAAGATATCCAAGAAACAGTAAGATACGGTCAGAGTAAATTCATGGCAGTGGAGCAGTACAGTATAGTTTAGCATACAATACATTTCTGATAGGAGGAAATGTGAGCTGTCTAGTTATCTAAAATGCAAAAGCACGGAAAAGAAAGGGCAATGTGATTTCAAATTGCAAAATGAAACTATAGGTAATTAGATTGACCTTTCACAGAGTCAGCACTGGTACTTACGATCTGATATCTTCCTATCTATGATTTAGTGATAACTTCACAGAGAAACATCCACGTTTTGGGACACCATTATTGATGTAATACAAAACCACATGACTCATCAGAAGGCTTATTAAAGTGTTAATCTAATTCTGGAAAATTCAAGCTCTTGTGCAAATTATTGCCAATTCTCACCTATTGTCATGTCTTCACATATAACTTGCTTGAAAAATAACACTTTTACTTAACAATTGATCACAGATAATTAAAGTTCTCTTTGGCAGCACAGTCACTTCTTTCCAAAGCTGCAGCTGTTCCAAGAAATTAGTTGTAATACTTTAACTAAACAACAGTACAGAAATTAAGCCCTACATTATTATCATTTAGCATTTGGCATACATTGCTGTAGTTTTGCCTGACAACCAGCAAATTTAAAGTACATGATAATGGCATGGAATTGGAATTAAAGAAATAACTCATTTAATTAGTGCCTTTCATGACCAAAGCATGCCCCACTGTTGGGGAAATACTGTTGTTCAGATAATCAAGGCTCCTCTGCACAGTCACTTTGCTGCTTGAGAGACCTTTCCTCTGTACTGTACGGCCTGCTCCACAGCTTCAACACAGAAACAAGGATGTAACAAAATGATAGGAAAGAAGAGAATTAGAAAGAACAGAAATAACAGCTGGGCAGGATTATCTGGAACAAGGGATTTGCCATGAAAAGCAAAACTGAGCAGTAAGCTACCTTTAAAGAGGAACTGCTCAGCTAGAGTTGAGGGGTATTCCCTAAAATGGGAAAAGTAGAGCAAACAAATCCAAGTTCCCTAGGTGAAAAGGAGACAGAAATTAAGATAAAGGAGAAAAAGTGTGCTTATGAAAAGTGTCAAGTACGGAATAAAATTGAGAATGAAGAATATTACTGAAGGTTCCGAGGGGCAGTAAAAGACCAAAGCAAAGAGGAATTATGGGAAAACACTGACAGCCAACATAAAGCGCTGTCTCAAAGTCCTCTGTGGTGGTATTAATAGACGACAAACAATAAAAGGAGGAGTATGGCCAAAGTAGGTTCAAAAATGGGATTTACACCTGAAGGCAGGAGGCATGGCTGAGGGGTTAAATGAATAAGAGAAAGATGTTCCCCAGGTCATGGTGACAGACGAAGGAACACAGTCAACAGAAGGGTTCAAAATTAACAGGGCAGAAGTGTTGGATAGGCTGTTGGCACTTATAATTGACAAGACAAGGCTTCAATGAGATGCATCCAAAAATTTGAAAGGAGAGTGGAAATTACAGGAGCATTGACCATAATCTTTCAGTCTTTCTTCAACGGTGGCACAGTGGTTAGCACTGCTGCCTCACAGCACCAGAGACCCGGGTTCAATTCCCGACTCAGGCGACTGACTGTGTGGAGTTTGCACATTCTCCCCGTGTCTGCGTGGGTTTCCTCTCACAGTCCAAAGATGTGCAGGTCAGGTGAATTGGCCATGCTAAATTGCCCGTAGTGTTAGGTAAAGGGGTAAATGTAGGGGTATGGGTGAGTTGCACTTCGGCGGGGCGGTGTGGACTCATTGGGCCGAAGGGCCTGTTTCCACACTGTAAGTAATCTAAACTCAGGTGAGGTACCAGAAGGTTGGACAACTGCAAATATTATGGCTTTGTTCAAGGAAGCTTGTGAGGATAAGCCCAGCAATTACGGAGCAGACAGGTTAATTTCAGTGGTGTGGAAGTTTCAAGAGATAATTGCTGGGGATAGAATTTGTAGTTACATGGAAAAAGGTGGGTTGATTAGGAAGAATCAGCAAGGATTTATAATGGGGAAATCATGTTTAACTAACTTGTTGGAGTTTTTTTTGAAGAGGTAACAGAAAGGCCCAATGAAGGTAACACAGTTGATGTGGTGCATACGGACTTTCAGAAGGCATTTGATATAGTGTCATAAAAAGATTTGTGAGGAAATGATAGTTTATTGAATAAAAGAGACAGTAGCAGTTTGGATACAAAATAGTTTGTGTGATAGAAACCGACAATAATGCCCGATGACTATGTTTCAGGCTTGAGGAAAGTTTATGGAGCAGTTCCCAAGCGGTCAGTACTTGAACTCTTGCTTTCCCAGATATATATTAATGATATAGATCTTGGTGAGTAGGGGGCAGTTTCAAAGTTTGCAGATGACCCAAACCCGGAAGAACTGTAAACTGTGAGGAGCACAGTTTAGAATCTGGAAAGACAGACAAGTTGGTCAAATAGGCAGATTGGTGACAGATGAGTTTCATTGCAGAGAAGTGCAAGGTGATGCATTTTGGTAGGAAGAACATTGAAACACAATAACAAGAAGGGAGTACAATTCTAAAGGAGCAGAGGGACCTGGGTGCATATGTGCATAGATCATTGAAAGGGCCAGGACAGGTAGAAAGAGCAGTAAGGAAAGCATTCAGTATTCTCAGCTTTATTAAGAGGGGCAGAGATTAAAAGAGCTAGGAAGTAATGTTAAAATTGTATAAGACACGTGCTAGACCCCAATTGGAATATTGTGTACAGTTCTGGGCTCAACATCACAGGAAGGATGTGAACACGTTGAAGAGAATGCAGAAGATGTTTTCAAGAATCAATCTGGAATGAGGAACTTCACTTATGTGAATGGATTGAAGAAGTTGGGATTGTTCTCCTTAGAGAGAAGAAAACTAGCGAGTTTTGAGAAGATTTGTAGCTCAGCATGAGGTTCTGGATGTAGGTTTGCTCGCTGAGCTGAAAGGTTCGTTTTCAGATGTTTCATCACTATACTAGGTAACATCTTCAGTAAGCCTCTGAATGAAGCACTGGTGGTGTAGCCCACTTTCTATTCAGATGTTTGAGTTTCCTAGGGTGAATGATGTCATTTCCTGTGGTGACATCATTTGCTATGTGATGTCATTTCCTGTCCTTTTTTTCAAGGGGTGGTAAATGGGATCCTAAGAGGAGATATGATAAATGTTTCTAAAATCATGAACTGGCAGGATAGAGTAGAGATGGCGAAATTGCTACAATTTGTATAAACAACAGGAACAAGAGGGCATAGATTTAAAGTGATATGGAAAAGAAGTAAGGGTGAAGTGAGAAAACCTCTTTCACTCAGCGGGTAGTTAGTGTATGGAACGCAGTGTCTGGAAGTGTGGCGGAGGCAGATTCAAATTAAATATTTAAGAGGGCATAAGATAATTATTGTGTTTAAAAAAATGTGCAAGGGTAAAAAAGCAGGAGATTGGCTGATAATGATGCTCATTTAAAGTGCCGTTACAGGAATGATGGGCCAAATGGCCTCCCTCAGTGCCAAAGCATTTCTGTGATTTCATTACATTAGCAATGAGAAAAAGAAATCATTTGGTATTAGTTGAGGGGGAGATATGGTCCAAAACAGCAGAACCTCTCCTGCTCTTCTTTAAATGGTGTCTGTGGTTAATTTGCATCCACCTGACAGGACAGACGCAGTCCTAATTTAATGCTTCAGGCTGTACTCAACACTCTGGAATGAGATCCAAAGTTACTTCAGATGTGAGAGTGTCGCCATTGAACTATGGCTGATACCACAACCTCTTAATGAATTAAACTTTAATGGGCGGTACAGTGGTACAGTGGTTAGCACTGCTGCCTCACAGCACCAGAGACCTGGGTTCAATTCCCACCTCTGGCGACTGACTGTGTGGAGTTTGCACATTCTCCCTGTGTCTGTGTGCGTTTCCTCCGGGTGCTCCGGTTTCCTCCCACAGTCCAAAAATGTGCAGGTTAGGTAAAATTGCCCGTAGTGTAAGGTGTAGGGGCATGGGTCTGGGTGGGTTGCGCTTCGGCGGGTCGGTGTGGACTTGTTGGGCTGAAGGGCCTGTTTCCACACTGTAAGTAATCTAATCTAAAAGTAAACTTCATGTTCTTGGCACAGGTATAATGCAATTTTCTGAAATGCATGCCAGCAACTAACAACACATGTAAATCCCTGTACTGGAGTTGTTCATTAACACATTCGTACTGTGTTTCCTGTGTGGGTAAGGCAGTATAAAGAATTTGGTTGACAGTATACCATAAGAGCTGTTCCCCCACATTCCCACCCAAAGAATCTGTTTTGGGGTGTCAACTAATAACATGGTTTAAGGAATAAAGAGTTGCATATCCAAATTTTTAGATGATACTCAGTTAGGAGGGATAGTAAGCAGTGCAGTTGGACGCAGGAAGTAACAAAGAGTTGTAGAGAAAACTGATGGCAAACTGTTCAATGTGCACAAGGGTGTGGTGATTTACTTTGACCCCAGGAAATATAAATAGAATACTTAGCAGTGGTACAAAATTTAGAAACTGCAGGGAGGTAAAAAACATTGTGAAACCAAGTTGCCAGTTATTAAAATCCAGTAAAATGATATAAAATAAAAAAATCAATAAAGCTAATGGAAAGTTAGCTTTTAACTCACAAAACTGCAATATTAGGTCTACTTCTCAGGCAGTCTCCCCGCCCACTTGCTTTAACTCTACTTTGATTGGTTCTGAAATGATAGATGAGTCTAAAGTATGACCTAAAGCCAATTTCGTATGCAGAGAAGATGATACTGGGGCAGATCACATATTGGGAAGTTTGTGTGCTCTCTCTCTGATGCCACAACTTTGTCTCTGCATGTTCCCATAAGTCCCTCGATGTGCTTGGTCCATTCCTAAATTTTTAATTTTGCTCAATCACAGGCAGGGACTTCCTTGAGTTGACAGCAAGCCTGCCTTCTTCTGGAGTGCTTTGAGTACATCCCTAAAGCACTTCCATGGTCCTTCTGGGAATCTTCTGCTACAGCCAAAGTTCTGGGTAGGATAACTGCTTTGGAATCTGGTATCAGGCATTTAAATGGCATATTCTACCCAGCAGAGCTGATTCTTTGTGTGATTATCTGTTGAAGCTGGACATTTGGCCTGGGAGATGTTGGACCACTATTTTTGCTGCCAGATTTGGAGAGTGCTACAAGGTTGTATCCAGTCATGTCTACAGTATTCCATTTGTTTTTGGACACTGCATCTGAGGAAGGATGCATTAATCTTTCAGGGTGGCAGCAAAGATTCGTCAGATTAATACCAAGACTTAGAGTGAATTTATAATGCCTGTTACTTAAGCATTGTTGTAGTAATGATAATGGTCTTGTAATTAATTGTTCCACAGAGATTGATTAACTCAGTGGGTTAGTTGATTTAAAATGGCATTATAAGCTGTAAAAGAGACATAAAAGCACAACTGATTTGTGTGTGAGCAGCTTGACAAACGACAGCAGACAAACTGACAGACAGAGTGGCAATATTGTATACAGCATATGGAGTTCTCTTAAAGGTGAGACACAAATACAACAAACACAGTTTTTATTCCCCTGACTATAACAAACTGGTCTGATTGAGGTGTTCAAAATGTTGTAAGGATTTTGTTGAAAGATTTGATAGGCTTGATAATGGAGAAACAGTTTCCTTTGGTGGGAAATCAAAGGTTGGGGGGTAGGGGGGGGTGTGGGGTGGGGGGGTGCAGGTGGCCATCCTTACATTAGAGCTAGGCCATCAGGAGCAAAATCATTGAGGCACTGTTTCTGCACAAGTGTCAGCTATGTCCTCATGTACAACATTCTCTACACTGAGCCCAAAATGGCTTTGGGCTCTAGTCTTAATTTTGCAGAGACTCAGAAGCAAAAATATAAGTTTACACCAATACGGTACTGATGGAAAGCTGCATTCTTGGAGATGTTGTCTCTTGGATGAATTTTTAATTTATCAATGATCTTGCTCTTTGTGCACCTTCTCTGCAGCCGTAACATTGTTATCCTAGTTCTGTTCTATCACCCTTATGCACTTTGTATGGTATGACCTGCCTGTACTGCACGCAAAACAAAACTTCACCGTACCTAGGTACATGTGGAAATAATAAATCAAATCAAATCAAAATTAAAGTCAGTGCTGATTTGATTTCTCAAATGCACATAAAAGATCCCATGACAGTAATTCTGGGAAGGGCAGGGGAATGAATCCAAGTGTCCTAGCCTGTACTTATTTCTTTATTAGCATCATGGCATCAGCTGTTCAATGGAGTTCGTCATGAGCAAATTAGTTGACACAATTCCTATGTTAGCACAATGACTACATTTTAAAAGTATTTTAATGGTTGTACAGAATTCAGGATATTGTGAGGTTGTGAGAAGTAAGATATAATTGCAATCTTTTATTTTCTTTTACAGATCGGTGGATGTTTTCAGGATTGAAAAAGACTTTTAGGTAATAATACAAGGTATATCGAGGAATGTCTGTGATCTAGTTGAACTGTGATGCAAACATGAGGAGCTGAAACACAAAATACTTCTCACAATCTCACATGGTTTTTTTTACGGATCTAATGATTTTGCATTTTAGAAATAATGGATAAATAGAGTTGCATTTGGGATCTAACAAATGCACTTTATACAAAATTTCATGGACAACTAAATAGAAGCAAAAAACAGCAAAGCCAGAAGAAAAATGGTTTAGAAAAAGTGTCAGAATTCTACTGCAACTCTTATTGACAATTCTCTAAATTAGTATCCCCAAATTATATATCAGAATATTTAAAACTGACAAGATATAAAGAACAACTGGTCCAATTATCAGTACCCATATAGTGTTGATATATGAAGCAGCAAAACATGCCAAACCCACACAGCTATTTTATCGGAGAGTGAGAAAACAGATAGAAATCTGAGCCTATTAGGATAAAGAATGTCTGGAAATCTGTGACCCAGTAGGTGATAAAAACTAGTCCAGGAGACCATATTAACCATTATGTGTTGTGCCTTACTGCATCTAAATGACTGAAATAAGTCTGGTTCTCTCTTGAAAGAATACTACAAATCAGCATTCACTGCAGAAGCCACCAATCTATTATGCAGGTCTGCTATTCTAACACAAAGTTGAGAAAACATTTAATCTTACATAGCTAATAAGCATAACTCCTGATCCTCACTATTAAAATCCATTTTAAAACATATTTTCAGGTAAAGACAATCTAGCTTCTTTAAAATTAAATCTTCCTTGATCAAATCACTCTGTCATTTTGCTTTTCTGTATTATATATACTCAATTGTTTAATCCTATGTTGGTAATTATGGTGTTTTGAATTGAATCAATTCTCTGGTTCTTATTTCAATTAATTGCCAAACCTTAATGTACCCTCAACCCCTTCCCCAAAACATGTGGGGGTCCCAAAACTAGACTATTCCAAATTAAGCCTCACTAAATACTGGTAAATGAGAAAATAGTTTTGTTTCATAGTGAATTGAACTTGGAATACATCCTAAGAGTCTGTGTGGGCCTTAAACCTTATAGAATGGGATATTGAAGACCCAGATCTCTTTCTTTTATCAACGGAATCAATTATTATCCTGAAGTGAGCTGACACCGATCTAAGTTAAACATAATTTAGCAAACATAGAAACATTTTCCCACTACATTGAGATTTTGCTTACCCAGCTAAGTATCCTCTAGTTGCAAAGCCCTCACATAGTGAGTATCATCATAAACATGAAAATCATTTCCCAAACACCAGATTCTGTCCTCAATTGAAGATAGTATAAAGCAAACACTGATTTGTGTTTTTAAATGAAAAGATATATGACTCTGTATGATGTAAATGACATAAACTGGACTTAAGTTCAGCTGCAGACTAGTCAATGCTTCTAGTGTTAATGAAAACAAAATTGGATAATTTAATATGACCCTGGTGGATATGGTGGATAATATGGTGGATATTGATACAATTGCACTTCACAAACTCTTCCAGGATGTGAGCACAAACATCAAGGCTGGTGCATTGGTGAGCAAGTGCTACATTGTGGCATCTTTCAGATGAGATATTGAACCAAAGTGTTGTTTCCCTTGTTAAGAGGATGACAAAGATACCATGTCACCATTCGAAAGAACAGTAGAGCGGCTATCTCTGGTATCCTGGCCAATCCCTCAACCAACTTTAAAAATAAAAAAACCATTAATCATTATTATGTTATTATCAACAGGCGATGTATCATTCTATAAAGATTCATGTCTTATGATGGGACATCAAAAGTTGTGCACAGATGGCTGCCTGATCTTTTTTTAAAAACTGTGGCTGCATTTCAAAGGTGCTTCCTTAGCTGTTAATGATGTCCTTACGTCATTAAAGGCACAATGGAACTGCAAGTCTTCCTTTTTTACATGCAGGGACAAATTGGAAAATTTGTTTATATTAACTCTCTTTCATGTTATGAAATGAGAAATAGTGAAGGAAAGTTAACCAAAAATTTAATGTAATGTTAAAGTACAAAGGAAGTAATGCATCAAACTAAATATACCAAAAAAGGAGACCCTATAAAGCCATGTAAGATAGAGGAGCAGAAATAACGCCGTTCAACCATTGAGTCAGTTCTGCCATTCAGTCATGGCTGATAAATTTCTTAATCTCATTCTCCCGCTTTCTCCCCGTAACCTTGATCCCCTTGATACTCAAGAACCTAACAATTTCCATCTTAAATATACTCAATCACCTGGCCTCCACAGTCTTGTGGCAATGAATTCCATAGATTCACCACTCTCTGGCTGAAGAAGTTTCTCCTTATCTCCATTCTCAATGGTCTTCCCTTTACTCTAAGACTATGACCTCAGGTCCTAGTCTCTCCTACTAGTAGAAACATCTTCCCAACATCTACTCTGTCCAGGCCATTCAGTATTCTGTATATTTCAATTAGATCATTCTCATCCTTCTCAACCCCATTGAGTGTAAACCCAGAGTCTTCAAATGTTCCTCATATGTTAAGCTTTTCATTCCTGGGACCATTCTCATGAACCACCTCTGAACATGATTCAGGGCCAGAACATCCTTTGTGAGAAATGGAGCCCAAATCTGCGCAGAACACTCCAAATGTGGTCTGACCAGAGCCTTAAACAGCCTCACTTTTGACTTATATCTTGTAGATGATGAACAGATATTGGGAAAACAGGAGTTAAATTCCTTGCCACCAAATTTCTAGTCTCTGACTTGCTCTTGTAGCTGCTATATATATATGATTCATTTTATGGTCAATGGTAACCCCACCCCCGCCTCGAATGTTGAGTGGGCAATATAGTTTTAGTATTGCCATTGAAAATGGAGGATCAATGTTTAATTCTCTCTTATTGGTAATGATCATTGTCTGGCACTTGTGGGGTACAAATGTAACTTGCCACTTAAAAACCCAAGCCTTGATATTACCTAGATTTTGCTGTCTACGGATACAGACTGGTTCAGCATCTGAGGAGTTGCAAGTGATCCTGAATAATGTACAATCATCAGGAACATCTCTATTTCTGACCTTAAGATGAAGGAAAGATCTTGATGAAGCAACTAAAATTTGCTAAGCCTAGGATCAAACTGAGGAACTTCTGCAGAGATGTCCTGTGGCTAAGATGTCCTTTAGTCCTCCCACAACCACAATCAAAGGCTAACGTGATATCAACAGCAATCTCTCTCACCACCCCCTTAGAGTCCAGGTCCTTCGTCCATGTTGGGACTCAGGCTGTAATGCAATGAGGAACTCAATGAACTCAGCAAAACCCAAACTGAATATTAGTCAGTTGGTTATTCTAAGCACATGCTGCTTGATGGCACCATTGTTGACCCCTTCCTTTGCTTTGCTGATTATCAACAGGGGATTGATAAGGTGGTATTTGGCTGGGTTGGTTTGGCCTACTTATGGTGAACAGATATAGCTGGGCAATTTTCCACATTGTTGTGTAGATGAATGAATGAATAATATTTTTTATTGTCACATGTATTTTACGTGAGGAAAACAGTAAAATACAGTAAGAAAAAAAATTAGAAAGTGTGGAAGCCATTTTGTTTTGGCTATGGCTTCCGTCCTGGTTAAGGAACCATTTTACTGAAGTGCCCCTCACCCAGCAGAACAGTACTTGACATATAGCTGTGAGAGGCTGTCTCGCAGACTCCTGTACATAGCTTAGCTCCTCTCTCACTAGGAGGTAGTGTTAAAGTGTAGCTTATCTGTTCAAGGTGCCACAGTTTGCCTGCTCACTGTTTCCCCACTGTGGTGTATTGCTAGAGCATGGAGCGTAGTTGCTCAAGCATGCTTAGCCCCGTCAATTAGTTTATGATATATTGCCAATGTGTATGATTCCTCTAATTAAGGACGTCTGTCCTACATTTGTTAAGGATCTCTGTAAACAGCATGTTAGATGATAACTTTCAATCCTGTTCACTAGTGGAATGCCTAGCGTCAATTAGGGCTGACCCTGAGAGCTGAACCCTGATTCAGTACCTCCTTGAACCATCCTGACACTTTGTCATTAACAGTCAGCCTGTATCTCAGCCCAAGTCTTGTTTCCTTTAAAATCCTATAACTTTCTGCTGTATTTCGTAGTTCTACTGAGCCACTGTTAGGACAGTGCTCTTCTGATGCCCTTCTGCTGTCACTTCACTGCCATTAGTGCCAGGCCCAACCAATGACACAGTCACCAATCATCAGGCACCATCACTCACCACTGAATATAGCTTACTGACATCACCTCTGCCAATGAAGCAGCTGCTAATGCTAATGCTAATGTGCTGGAACAGCTTGGTTACGGGTATGGCTAATTATGGGAGAAACGTCTACACTACCATTGCTGGAAAGTTGTCAGAGCCCAATAACCTTTGTAGCATCCTATGGCTATAACCATTTCTTGACATGGTGTGGAGTTAAATGAATTGTTTGAAAAATGACATTTACAATGCTAAGGGCCTCAGGAAGACGCCCAGATGGATCATTTACTCAAAATTCTAATTGAAAATGATGCAAATGCTTCAGCCTTGTCTTTTGCTTTGATATCAGGGTCAAAAAGTGTGGTGCTGGAAAAGCACAGCTGGTCAGACAGCATCCGAGGAGCAGGAGAGTTGATGTTTCGAGCATAAGCCCTTCATCACGTTTGTGATGAAGGGCTTATGCTCAAAAAGTTGACTGTCCTGCTCCTTGGATGCTGCCTCACCGGCTGTGCTTTTCCAGCACCACAACTTTTGACTCTGATCTCCAGCATCTGCTGTTCTCACTTCCTCACTTTTTCATTGATATGTTGAGCTTCCAATCATTGAGAATTGGGATATTTGTGGAGCCCCCTCCTCCCATCAGTTGTCTAATTGTTGGCCACCATTCATGGTTGGATATGGGAGCACTGCAAAGTTCATATGTTTATTTCAAAGGGAATAGAACATAAAAATATGGAGATCTTGCTAGTTAGGCACTAGTTAGACCACAGCTGGAATACTGTGAACAGTTTTGGCCCCCTTGCCTAAGGAAAATAATATATTGACATTGAAGGCAGTCTGAAGAAAGTATACTGGGTTGATTCCGGGGGTGGAGGCACTTTCTTATGACAAGAGGTTGAGTAGGTTGGGCTTGTACTCACTGGAATTTAGAAGAATAAGAGGATACGTTATTACTATATATAAGATTATTAGGGGGCTTGACAGGACGTATGCAGAGAGGGGTTCCCAATTTAGGAGAGTCCAGCACCATATCGCACAATCTCAGTAAAGGATCACCTATTTAAGACAAAGATGAGGATGATTTTTTTTCTCTCTGATGGCAATCAATCTATGGAACTCCTGACCAAAGAGGCCTATCAAGGCTGGGCCATTAAATATGTTCAAGACTGAGATGGACAGATTTTAAAACAGCAAAGGATTATGGGGTAAAGGCCATAAAGTGGAGTTGAGGATTATCAGACCAGCCGTGGTGTCATGGAATGATCAGTAGACAAAATGGGCTAAATGGCCGACTTCTGTTTATACATCATATGGTTTCATAGGTTATGGAATAGCATGGTTTTGTCCAGAGAGGGCTTAGTGGGTATAGTCTGGACGGTTAATCCAGAGACGATGTTCTGGGGACCTGGTTTGAATCTCATCATGGCAAAAGATGGAATTTGAATTCAATAAAAATAAAATCTGGCCTATATGTGACTTCAGACCCACAGCAATGTGGTTAATTCTTAACTACCCACTGGGCACTTAGGGATTGGCAATAAATGCTAGCCTAGTCAGTGACACCCTCAGTCCATGAATGACTTAAAATAAAAACTACATGAATGCCTCTCTTGTTTGTTATGTAAATAGTCCTATGTTGAAGCTTCTCGAGTTTGACACATCCTTGATAGGTATACTTGATGTTACTTCTGTCATGCTCTGCTTCACTGAAGTAGGGTTGCTCTCTCAGCTTGATGATAATGACAGAGTGGGTATATGGCAGATCATAAGATGACAGATTGTGGCTGAATACAATTTGGCTGCTGATGATACCCAGTGCTATTGATTGCACAGTTTTGAGCTGTTAGATCTGTCCAAGGATTGCGCCATTTAGCAAAATGGTATTGACAAATTTGATGGAGGATATCCTCAACTTGAAGACAGGATTTCATCTCCCCGAGACTGTATGGTGGTCACTCTTACCAATACGGTCATGGACAGATGCAGCCCCTACAGTTAGATTGGTAAGAAAGAGGACAAGAAGGTTTTTCCTCTTGTTGGTTCCTTGATATATTATGTAAATCAGTCTGACAAAACTTGGAATTACAGGTTATGGTGAGTGGGTGAGTAAGTAGAGCTGAGTGCAATGAAAAAATCAGCCATGATCTTATTGAATGGCGGTGCAGGCTCGACAGGTCAGATGGCCTACTCCTGCTCCTATTTCCTATGTTCTTAGGTTATGGTTTTTTTAGGATTTGGCCAGTTTGATCAGTAGTGATGCTACTGAGTGCCCTTGGTGATGACATTGCAGTCACTCACCCAGAGTACATTCTGTAACCTTGCTACTTTGAGAACTGTTCAACACAGAGAACTGATTAATCAGCTGGGGAGGGGAGGAATAGGTAGTAATCAACAGGAGGTTTACTTGACTATGTTTGATCTGATACAATGAGACAACATGGGATCTGGAGTCAATAATGAGGACTCCAGGGCAGCTCCCTCCCAACTGTATAAAGCTGTGCTAGTGCGTCTGGTGTGATTGTCAGGTTGGTGGAACAGGGATATACCCCAGAAGGTAAGATTCTATGAGGAGAAAGTGAGGACTGCAGATGCTGGAGATCAGAGTGGAGGGTGTGGTGCTGGAAAAGCATAGCCGGTCAGGCAGCATCCGAGGAGCAGGAGAATCAACGTTTCGGGATGAACCTGATGAAGGGCTTATGCCTGAAATGTATGATTCCATGAGGATGACTATACCTGGCTCTAGCTTGGCTAGTCTATGGGACAGTTGACTCAATTTTCACACCTCTCCACCCACTTTGTTAGTGAGGGGGACTTTGCAAAGTTGTCAGGGCTGGGTTTGCTGTGGTCATTGCCGGTGCCCAGGTTAATACCATACGATCCATCTGGTTTAATATTTTTCTTTCAACTCCCTGCCATTTGATACAACTGAGTAACTTGCCAGACTGTTTCAGAAGGCAATTAAGAATCAGCCACTTTACTGAGGATCTAGACTCACGTGTAGGACAGAATTAAGTAAGGATGACAGATTTCCTTTCCTAAAGGATATTAGAGAACTGGATGCACCTTTAGGACAATTGATAGTGGTCACATGGCAGCCATATTCCAAATTTTATTGAATTCACATTTCCCCACCTGCCAAGATACGGTGACACTAGAACATTAGCCTGCGGTTGGTGATTATTAAATCCAGGACATTACAGGTAAGCCACCACCTGTAGGAAATAAGTCTACTAATGTTATTTCTTGTTGACCTTTGGCAATGATGTCATATTTCTAGGCCAATCTATGCTAACTGAATGAGTAGAAGGAGAATTAATTTACTTCATTCTTGAACTGTTCATGACACTATAATGTGTTAGAGGGTGAGAAAACTGCTAATCATTTCTCCACAATTAATCGAAACAGAGAATGGCATTCTAGTATAAAATCTTCACAACACTTTATAAGTCCTTTCAGAAATTGTGGTTTTTATGGACATTTATATGTTAAACATTACCTGAGAATTCTGTTCTATGCTTTTCCATCTGATTGTGGCCAGATCCCGACTTCAGTAATAAAATGCAGTAAAGCATTGTACTCACAGTTAGGATACAGGATATAAATAGGGCATGTGTAACTCAAAATATTTTTTGTCAAAGTTATTCACTGCAAAGTTTACTCACTACCTCCCTCTATCAGTTTGAATAAAATCCACGTGTGAAACAACCACTATCACAACACCAGAAAACAGAAACTGATGGAGAACCTCAGTACATCTGACAGTATCTGTGGAGAGAAGGATGAGTCAACATCTCAGTGACCATTCTTCAGAACATATTGTAGCTGGGCAAGTTGGTATTTATGTTGAAGATTGGGGGTGGGGAGGGAGGGGGAAGGGAAAGAAGTGAACAACAGGTGGAGATGGAGTCCAGAGACAAAACAGCAATTGAGCAGAGAAAGCCCTGACAAAGGGCCTTTGCCCGAAATATTGATTTTCCTGCTCCTTGGATGCTGCCTGACCTGTTGTGCCTTTCCAGCACCACTCTAATCTAGACTCTGATTTCCAGCATCTGCAGTCCTCACTTTTGCCAGAGAAAGGAATGGATAATGTTGAATGTTTTGACTTTGATAGGTTGCCACATGGCAGATTGGTTAACAAATCAGAAATGTTTGAGACTGATGGGCCCTTGGTAGCATGGATTAGAAGTTGGCTAAAAGATGGGTAATTCTCAGACTGGAGAGAGTTGAACGTTGTGTTCCCCAGGGATCAGTGTTGGGACTGTTTTTGTTCTGCTTTATATATTGGAGATGGGTTTTGATCACTTGGGCAAACACCTGGCTGATGAATTTCAATGCAGAGAAATGTGAGGTAATGCATTTTGGTAAATGAAACATGGAGACACAATATAGGCTCAATGTACTACTTTGAGAGGAATGTAGGAGCACAGGGACCTCTTGGTTCCGGTGCAAAATTCTCTGAAGATAATTAGGCCAGTTGAAATAGTTATCAAGAAGGCTTATAGGATCCTTGGTTTATTAATAAAGGGCAACACGGATAGATATGGTCATTGTTACACGCTCACTGAAGCACAGTGCTGGAAATTCCTACATAACAAAACCTTGGGCGCACTTTCATTGCATTAAGTGCTGCTGTTCAATCACCACATTAATTCCTCAAAGAAACCATGGATGGGCGGTAAACATCAACTTTGCCAATGATGCCTAAAAGAATTAAATATATATTACATCTGAAAAACTTTAACAAGTATATTTGTATTATTTAGCGTGGCCTGTACACATGGTATGATTTTTAGCGCTGCTTTTATCAGTGTTTACACTCAGTCAGAGATTTCCACGCAGAGAATGATTGATCATACAGTGTTCAAACTTGCTTCCTTCCCTCACGTTCTCTAACTTCCCTGTCATTTCTAGTAGAATTTGTCCTCTCTTCTGAAAAGCAGAATCTTTCTTAAGCTCTGTGACTCACAGGAAATGCGTGTACTGCTAACTGTCCCCACCCTCTGGCTCAGTGGACTGTTCAGTAACATGTATTTTGCAAACGAGGAGTGTCGTTTCCAAGGAGACGTCCGATGAGTTGGACGTCTTTTTGGAACTTTTTCTAATAATGCCTGATGAAGTTGATGATTCATTATGACAATTCCAGCTTAACACACGAAGAAAAAAAAAGTATGTGTACGGTAAAATACTTCGGCTGAAATCTAAGTCATCGGCGTTTATGATAAGGCAGAAGGCAATTCGGCCCATTGAGTTCATGCCGACAATAGTTGAGAAGATGAGTGAAGTTCGGAGCTCGATGGAGTTTGTGAATTCTGTGCATTTACCCAGAGTGTCTGTTGCCTGTTGAAAAAAAGGTTCAATCTAAACCGAGGTCTCATTGAACTCAATACCGCTGTTCTTTTAAATTGTGTTTTTTTAACACTAAGCACATGGTCACGACATTGCCTTCCAAAGTCTGAGACAGCCCTCTATTGAACTATAAAAGCCTGCAGTTGTATGACATAGTTGAGACGATAGAGTTTCACAGTGTTTTACTGTGGTTTCCTGGTATTTGCTATGAATAAACAGCTGTGCTTACATTTGCTTTGCAGCTATGGTAACAGAACATTGGGGGGCGGGCAGAGTTGTAAATTACGTCAAAGGAACCTCCTTTAACTGTAGATAAACAGTGAATGAGAACTAGAAAACGGTTCTTGTGCAATTTCAAATACTTCTCATGGCTTTCATATGTGGAATAGCGGGACGCCTGATGAAATGGTTTTAAAAGTAGAAACTACATTCATTGTAATAAATAGTCAAAATAATTTGAATTTATTTCTACTTTTTTGTTAGAATGTGCATATATTACTCCCATCGATTCAAGACTGCGTTTGTTGTCCTGTTAGTACAAAATTCTAGATATTTGCAGGGGATAAGGTGCAAAAGCCAGGCTCCGAATTAAAAGCACTGGAGTTACTGAAGCTTCCAGACATGCAATCAGTTTTCTTACACCTAAGTTAGAATTATGTTTTTGGATTTACTTTCATGCTAAATAAAGTAGTTAAGACGTTGAACGTAAAGTTTTTTTTCAGCTTTAATTGATTCTCTTGCTGTATCTCATTTTCACATCGGTTGAGATTATTTGTGCCTGACCATTTATTTAGATGCCTGACTCCCGTTGGTGAAATCTTGATGTTTCCAATTATTTGCACCACTATTTATCATAACAAAACTTGCTCCATCCTCCATCAATTACATTAATTATTGCTGGGATATTGATTCATTTTTGCCAATTACACATACTTGTCATTCCAAGATATCATTATTTATCTGTGAATCTTAACAGTGAGTGTTTGCAAGCTACTTAATTGAAGCAATCACCAAAGGTGAACCACAATCTATCCTCATCCGACAAGTCACACACATACATTTATGTAGCTATACGTTTACACACTTACACCAGTATCACTGCACATTAGTTAGGACAATCCCTTTCTGAACTTGAGGGAGAAAATGTTAATTGCAGTACCCTGATATTAGTTTGAGTGAGATCCAATAACTGTATAGCCTAGGGTACAAACCTAGATATAAACTTAGGATGTTTAATGAATATTTTCACTAAACTAATAGAGGAGGCTTTTCTATTTGTTCATCTGGGATATTCATTTGACTAAGTGTATGTAAGTTACATCAAACAGTGAAAAGAGCTGGGATCACACATATTCCAACTTCTTCTGTGCAGGAAAGAATGGTTACTAAACGAAGCTATTATATTACTTACCTCACTGTGTTGAAATGAAATTGAGCTGCACAAAACATTATGTTCTATTTTGTTTCAGTACTCAGCATTAATCTCAAAAGTTGGTCGAGAATATCTTATATTCTTATCCAGTGGAAAACATTTTATGTCAATAAATACCTTACTGGGTTACTCAGAGCCCTTAACTGGAAAATTGCTGCTGAATTCACATCATAAGTAACTGAATGCAGCAGTTAATGTAATTTAACATGATGGGAAGCAATAATTTGTAATAGAATTCACTGTCAGTTAAGGTCAGTTTGGAATGGAGCCAGGTCCAAGGCAGACCTTGGGTGTGGGTAGTTCACATCCGCCAGCACTACGTATGTGTTCAATACATTGATCACTAGTGAAATATAGAAAGCAAACAAGACTAATAATTTGTCCTTGAATTTATACAGGAAAAGCAGCATGTCTGTCAACCATTACAGTGTTGTATACATCGTCATGCTTTCCATTGAAACAAAATCTTTATATCTTCATTCAAATGGGTGTTAAATGAGTATGCGGTTTCTAATATGTTTTCTAAATCTAGACCATAATTTGTTCTAGGAAAATTAATATTTTGAGATAGATTAGATATTTAATAATGTCTTTACATTTCCAGTGCTTGTTAAATTGGATGATATATTCTTACAGCACAGTGGAAAAGCTTATGCAGTGTACACAATCAAACCACACAACCACAGCTATTTAAATTTATCAGCATTCCCAGCCATTCACATTTGCGCATATAGTGGCAAGTGATTACTGGCACAAGCATAAATTGATTTCAAAAGAACACATTTCCATCAAGCCAGAATTGACTGATGTTGCTGCCCTAGATGAAGGGGATTACATTGCTGAAGGCTTGAGTGAACAGCTATTGATTTGAGTATAATCAACAACACAGTACCAATGATTGAAGCTTTCAGCTGCTTTTGGATAACTACCAGCTGTTACAAGCACTCCCTTCATGGTCAACCTAGCTGAGTTCATTGTAAGTTATAGCTTACATTACAAACTCAGCCTTTAAACACTTAGTACAACCATAAAAAGAGATTGCATAGAAGATTCTGCTTTATTGCTATAGGCTTTTAAAGCTATACTGAATGAAAGATTTGTAAATTGGACAGCATTTTAATGGAATCACATGCACAGTTCCAAATGCCATAGGGGTTATGATAATGGTGTTCGAGGGGCTCTACTAGAGTCCATTAAGTATTATATGCTAAATGCAGCTAAGTTTGGATACTTCTCTGTGAATTATCAATTTGTGTAGTTTTAAACTTATATTTTGAATACAAAAGAGGTACATAAATTGTTTGGAATCCAATTTAGTGCTTATCATTAAAATTATATACACTGAATACACATAATATTTTTGTCCCTTTCTAACCATGTAAGAGATCCTTCTTATTCATAGAAAGCACAATTAAATGTTTACACAAAAACTCTAGCCACTAGTTAAGCATTACAGGAAATAAATGTGTGAAAACAGAGGGGTGGTGCTTTGAATGGAAGTCAATAGTCTGTCTGTTTCAGAGAAACCTTTCCAGAAAATAGCAGCACTTGAAATTGTTCGAACAATGCACAGGATTAAACCTCTTCAAACATGGTGATGTTGGTTCTTGAGTATTTGCATCTGTCCACATACCAGTGTGGTTTAACTACAGTGTGGTCAAAACAGCTAGAAATGTGCAGTACTCTGAATATTCTAATGAAATGTTGCTACACTGGTGTGTTTAAATAGTTTAATATGCTAGCTACCTTCAGCCCCACAATCATATGGGATGCAAATACTATTCCATTGAGCTAAGAGTGATATAGAGCATGCCTTTTTCTGGTAGTCTGCTAAAGCAGTAATACCAAGTTGGTCCTTAAAAAAAATGGAACAGGACAACATTGGAGGCTGATTGAAAGCAGATTTGTGCTTTTTACATGATAGTGTTTGGAGGAACCTGACAAAGTAAAGGCAGTGATGGATATATACATTTGGAACTCCACTTTGTCTGACATATGTTTCAAACTATATGTTTCAAACACCATCTGGTTGAAAAGCTCCACCAGCAACAGATGACATATTTCAGAAACGAAGCATGCAATTTTGTTGTCATTAAAAATAGTGCATTTTATTATAAATTATTGAAACTTTTTTATAAATAAAAAATGAGTGCAAATGTTTCTGTTTCTTCAAGCTTAGTTATCCAGCCAAGAGGCTATGTGGTTC